>NC_143030.1:60129898-60316564 GCF_057628025.1 Oncorhynchus mykiss | reverse complement strand
TATTTCTGAGCACCTCCAAGATGTATAGACGGGTTGACTGACGTCCCAAAAATGATGTGCACGCGCAACAATGACAAGAAGCTGCCATGTGAGGAATCGTAGGTGGCTTGTTTCAGCTACTTTTATCTTGTTGTTGATACCATGTCTGGTTTTGAGGTGTTTTGAATGATTTCATGTCAATGCTAATATGGCAAAAAAAAATGCAAGCTAGCAAACCAACAATTTTGTATTTGAGAGACAACAATTGCTCATTGTGCAAATGTATTTATGTTTTGAATAAACATGTGGAAATCAAATATAGTTACACGTCAAAAATATAAGCCAACACCTCTGTTTTGCACCATAGTTGTGTATGCGTCAGTTTAGTTACTAAACAACCAACCCATCTACGATACCTACTAATGGTCGAGTTACTTGAAACGGAAACAAAAGTAGGGAAAGTGGTCAGGGAGGATGGGTGGGCATAATCCACAATGGTCATCTCCAAAACTTGTATGTTACAGTCTTGTCGGGGACAACCATATCATTTTAACTAACTCTTCCCCTAACTCTTATTCTAAATTTAACCCAATTCAGCTAACCTGCTACGTAAATTATTATTCTACGATAAACTCAGCAAAAAAAGAAACATCTTCTCACTGTCAACTGTCTTTATTTTCAGCAAAATTAACATGTGTAAATATTTGTATGAACATAACAAGATTCAACAACAGACATAAACTGAACAAGCCTCTCTCAGCCTAGCATTGATGGAGGGATTGTGCGTTCCTGGTATAACTCGGGCAGTTGTTGTTGCCATCCTGTACCTGTCCCGCAGGTGTGATGTTCGGATGTACCAATCCTGTGCAGGTGTTGTTACACGTGGTCTGCCACTGCGAGGACAATCAGCTGTCCATCCTGTCTCCCTGTAGTGCTGTCTTAGGCGTCTCATAGTACAGACATTGCAATTTATTGCCCTGGCCACATCTGCAGTCCTCATGCCTCCTTGCAGTATGCCTAAGGCACATTCACGCAGATGAGCGGAGACCCTGGGCATCTTTCTTTTGGTGTTTTTCAGTCAGTAGAAAGGCCTCTTTAGTGTCACGAGTTTTCATAACTGTGACCATAATTGCCTACCGTCTGTAAGCTGTTAGTGTCTTTATGACCGTTCCACAGGTGCATGTTCATTAATTGTTTATGGTTAATTGAACAAGCATGGGAAACAGTGTTAAAACCCTTTTACAATGAAGATTTGTGAAGTTATTTTGATTTTTTATGAATTATCTTTAAAAGACAGGGCCCTGAAAAAGGGACAATCCTTTTTATGCTGTGTTTATAATGGTGGTACGCAAACAAACGTTAAAGGTGCATGCCGCCATCTACTGTGCTGGAGTGTGTTGTCAACCACGGTTTACAACATTTCTAAATCCTACCTAACTCAGTGCTTCTGAGAAAATAAAAAGAGCCCTACTAACTTCAAATATACCCTCCCCACCCCCAAATCCCTTAAAAAATATTTGAACCCCGTCCAACCACAATGAACCTACACTTCAATCTTTCCCTCTCTTCAACATACTTACAACAATATAACATTCTCCACCGTTTCATCGACCAGACACAAACCATTCATATGCTTGCCAACCAGATGTAATAACGAGTTCAATGTACAATGGAGCAAACACCACCTCTTCCTTCCTAATCTGACCTTTGAATCTTGGTCCACCGACCTTTCTTAGGAGGCTATTTTAATACCGGCCCTTGGGCTCAGAGTCCCATCTCTTCTGCCACACATCTATCAAAATGTCTCTGATCTTACATTTGGCCTCACTTCTACCCAGAGGAACATTAATAGCTATTTTATCGAGTTTCAAAGCTCTTTTGGCTAACTGGTCTTAAATGTCCCTTCCACACCCGAATGTGCTGGGACCCAGCAGGATCTCACTACTACACCCAGTCTCTCAATTCTCCATAATAACATTAATATCTCCAATAGTAGGTCACTCCTATTTTTATTTCACCTTTATTTAACCAGGTAGGCTAGTTGCAAATGCATTTGCGACCTTGCCAAGATAAGGCATAGCAATTCGACACATACAACAACACAGAGTTACACATGGAATAAACAAAACATACAGTCAATAATACAGTAGAAAAAATAAAACAAAAAGTCTATATACATTGTGTGCAAATGAGGTAAGATAAGGGAGTTAAGGCAATAAATAGGCCATGGTGGAGAAGTAATTACAATATAGCAATTAAACACTGGAATGGTACATGTGCAGAAGATGAATGTGCAAATAGAGATACTGGGGTGCAAAGGAGCAAGATAAATAAATACAGTATGAGGTAGATAGATGGGCTGTTTACAGATGGGCTATGTACAGGTTCTGTGAACTGTGAGCTGCTCTGACAGCTGATGCTTAAAGCTAGTGAGGGAGATATGAGTCTCCAGCTTCAGTGATTTTTGCAGTTCGTTCCAGTCATTGGCAGCAGAGAACTGGAAGGAAAGACGACCAAAGGAGGAATTGGCTTTGGGGGGGACCAGTGAGATGTATTTATTTATTTTTATTTTACCTTTATTTAACCAGGTAGGCAAGTTGAGAACAAGTTCTCATTTACAATTGCGACCTGGCCAAGATAAAGCAAAGCAGTTCGACAGATACAACGACACAGAGTTACACATGGAGTAAAACAAACATACAGTCAATAATACAGTATAAACAAGTCTATATACAATGTGAGCAAATGAGGTGAGAAGGGAGGTAAAGGCAAAAAAGGCCATGGTGGCAAGGTAAATACAATATAGCAAGTAAAACACTGGAATGGTAGTTTTGCAATGGAAGAATGTGCAAAGTAGAAATAAAAATAATGGGGTGCAAAGGAGCAAAATAAATAAATAAATTAAATACAGTTGGGAAAGAGGTAGTTGTTTGGGCTAAATTTTAGGTGGGCTATGTACAGGTGCAGTAATCTGTGAGCTGCTCTGATAGTTGGTGCTTAAAGCTAGTGAGGGAGATAAGTGTTTCCAGTTTCAGAGATTTTTGTAGTTCGTTCCAGTCATTGGCAGCAGAGAACTGGAAAGAGAGGCGGCCAAAGAAAGAATTGGTTTTGGGGGTGACTAGAGAGATATACCTGCTGGAGCGTGTGCTACAGGTGGGAGATGCTATGGTGACCAGCGAGCTGAGATAAGGGGGGACTTTACCTAGCAGGGTCTTGTAGATGACATGGAGCCAGTGGGTTTGGCGACGAGTATGAAACGAGGGCCAGCCAACGAGAGCGTACAGGTCGCAATGGTGGGTCGTATATGGGGCTTTGGTGACAAAACGGATTGCACTGTGATAGACTGCATCCAATTTGTTGAGTAGGGTATTGGAGGCTATTTTGTAAATGACATCGCCAAAGTCGAGGATTGGTAGGATGGTCAGTTTTACAAGGGTATGTTTGGCAGCATGAGTGAAGGATGCTTTGTTGCGAAATAGGAAGCCAATTCTAGATTTAACTTTGGATTGGAGATGTTTGATATGGGTCTGGAAGGAGACTTTACAGTCTAACCAGACACCTAAGTATTTGTAATTGTCCACGTATTCTAAGTCAGAGCCGTCCAGAGAAGTGATGTTGGACAGGCGGGTAGGTGCAGGTAGCGATCGGTTGAAGAGCATGCATTTAGTTTTACTTGTATTTAAGAGCAATTGGAGGCCACGGAAGGAGAGTTGTATGGCATTGAAGCTTGCCTGGAGGGTTGTTAACACAGTGTCCAAAGAAGGGCCGGAAGTATACAGAATGGTGTCGTCTGCGTAGAGGTGGATCAGAGACTCACCAGCAGCAAGAGCGACCTCATTGATGTATACAGAGAAGAGAGTCGGTCCAAGAATTGAACCCTGTGGCACCCCCATAGAGACTGCCAGAGGTCCGGACAACAGACCCTCCGATTTGACACACTGAACTCTATCAGAGAAGTAGTTGGTGAACCAGGCGAGGCAATCATTTGAGAAACCAAGGCTGTTGAGTCTGCCGATGAGGATGTGGTGATTGATAGAGTCGAAAGCCTTGGCCAGATCAATGAATACGGCTGCACAGTAATGTTTCTTATCGATGGCGGTTAAGATATCGTTTAGGACCTTGAGCGTGGCTGAGGTGCACCCATGACCAGCTCTGAAACCAGATTGCATAGCAGAGAAGGCATGGTGAGATTCGAAATGGTCGGTAATCTGTTTGTTGACTTGGCTTTCGAAGACCTTAGAAAGGCATGGTAGGATAGATATAGGTCTATAGCAGTTTGGGTCAAGAGTGTCCCCCCCTTTGAAGAGGGGGATGACCGCAGCTGCTTTCCAATCTTTGGGAATCTCAGACGACACGAAAGAGAGGTTGAACAGGCTAGTAATAGGGGTGGCAACAATTTCGGCAGATAATTTTAGAAAGAAAGGGTCCAGATTGTCTAGCCCGGCTGATTTGTAGGGGTCCAGATTTTGCAGCTCTTTCAGAACATCAGCTGAATGAATGAATGAAACGTGCTGGAGCGTGTGCTACAAGTGGGTGCTGCTATGGTGACCAGTGAGCTGAGATAAGGCTGGGCTTTACCTACCAGAGACTTGTAGATAACCTGTAGCCAGTGGGTTTGGCGACGAGTATGAAGCGAGGGCCAACCAATGAGAGCGTACAGGTCGCAGTGGTGGGTAGTGTATGAGGCTTTGGTGACAAAACAGATGGCACTGTGATAGACTGCATCCAATTTGTTGATTAGCGTGTTGGAGGCTATTTTATTAATGACATCGCCGAAGTCGAGGATCGGTAGGACGGTCAGTTTTACAAGGGTATGTTTGGCAGCATGAGTGAAGGATGCTTTGTGGGAATGGGAAGCCGATTCTAGATTCAATTTTAGATTTATACTTAGATTTACCAGATGATAAACTATTCAATACAGACACAGAATCTGAGCCTACTATAATTCTAACAGGTTGTACGTCCTCGACTCACTGAAGGGCAACTAATATCGCCAACAGTCCCACTGAGTATACTGACAGTTCATCTGTTAGTCTTCTACATATCTGCACATCAAATTCAGGAACATAAATGCTTGCTCCTGTGGGCCATCTGT
Organism: Oncorhynchus mykiss; assembly: GCF_057628025.1. Classification (NCBI taxonomy): domain Eukaryota; kingdom Metazoa; phylum Chordata; class Actinopteri; order Salmoniformes; family Salmonidae; genus Oncorhynchus; species Oncorhynchus mykiss. The sequence continues at coordinate 60,311,490 of NC_143030.1, read as the reverse complement.
GAAAAGCAGTAACCATGGAAGTGGGAGTAACCATGGAAGAAAACCCTCTATCACCACAGAAGGGCCAACCTCCAACTCCCTCAAATTTCTCTCATCAGCAATCTTTCCAACTGTCCAACCAAAACCACTGCCTTGTCTACTAGTATATTCCCAACAGGCTAGAACAGTAGCAGTGTGATGCTCAACCTCACAGTCTTTCAACCTAACCCAATAGGCTAATGACCATTTTGTATGCCGTATATCTAAAGGCATCTCACCTGTCTCCACTAGTAAAGCACATACAGATGTTGATTTAAATGCACCATTTAGTTTTCAAGCCCTCTAATCTCCCACCAATACCAAGTATTTCTGTCTTAAATCAGTAGGCCATCTTTCCACATACTGTTATAAGCCTTTTCAATGTCAAAAAAAGACATTAGCCATTACTTCTTCATGACCAGAGTTTTTTTTTCAACTTCACTGCTTTCTAACGCATCCAAAGTAGATCTACCTTTACGGAATCAATCCACTTTGACATTGACTGAATAAACCTCTATGTTCCAGGAAATATGACAATCTGTTGGCTATCATCTTTTCCACCAGTTTACACAAGTTAGAGGTCAGTGCTATTGGTCTCTAACTACCAGCACATGAAGGGTCCTTAACATGCTTTACAAAATATTATATTACTGCACGTTTACAATCAGAAGGTATAACCCCCTCACTTTAAATCTTACTAAATAATCCCAGGAGAACATGTATGACCTCATCATGTAAATGCTTAAACATTACATAGCTCAACTGATCATTAAGGCTGAACGCATCTCATGTATGGTAAACACATAATCCAAAGAGTCAACAGTATCCCTTATTTTATACACATTAACATGAGCATTTCAAATCTCACACCTGCGTTACTTATAGGCTTCATTCAAAGTAACCCCACTATGTACCCTCAACATAGACCATACATCCCCCAGCTCAGTACCACGCTACGTAAATTCACCTAATGTTTGTCGTTTTAGTTTCGCTAACAGCCAATGTAAATTGATGCAACAAGCAACGTGACACAGGAAGGGAGACTGGGGGAGTGGGCTGTCTAGGGATTGTCATTGCCAGAGAGGGGAATTGTGGGGTCCCCTGAAGTTTGGGGAGAAGAGGCCCCTCTGTACGGGGCTAACCTGTCCCAGTGCAATGCCTCCTTTCTCACCCTGGGAGAAAGCTGCACCCAGTAAACAACCTCCCCTACCCTCTCCAGGACACTGCAGGGTCCCACCCAGTGACTGTCCAACTTGGGGCATCTGCCTTTCTTTCTCAGGGGGCTGTAGACCCAGACCAGCTCCCCAGCCACAAAGTGCCTTCCCCGGGTGTGCACGTCATAGTTCCTCTTCTGCCTCACACCTGCATTCACCAGCTGCTCTCTGGCGAAGGTGTGGGCTATCTCCAGGCGGTCCAGGAGTCTCCGGGCATACTCTGGCCCCAGGGGAGCAGGAGGGCTATCCAGGGGCTGACCAAATGCTATTTCCGTAGGCGTGCGGGTCTCTCTCCCCAGCATGATGAGGGCAGGCGTGCAGGAGGTGGAGTCTTGGACAGCGGAGCGGCATGCCATGAGGACCATAGGCAGGTGCTTGTCTCAGTCACGCTGGTGTTTGGCCGGGATTGACGGCCAGCTGCTGTCCAAGCATTTTGTTGAAGCACTTCACAAGGCCATCACTTTGAGGATGGAGAGGAGCAGTGCGGGTCTTGTGCATACCCAGCCTCTCACACATGGTGGTGAACAGACGGGAATCAAAGTTTCTGCCTTGGCCGCTGTGGATGGGCTCCGCAGCTCCAAACCTGCTGAACATTCCCGCTGTCTGGGTGTCGACGATGGTCTCTGCCTCCTGGTCAGGCAGAGCATAGGCCTCGGGCCATTTTGTGAAATAGTCCATGGCTATGAGCACCCAGCGGTTTCCTCTGACTGTGGTGGGAAACGGCCCAACTACATCCACTCCCACCCTCTCCATGGGAGCCCCCACTGGGAACTGTTGGAGCTGAGCATGAGAGCAGCCTGGAGGGCCCTTTCTCGCTGTGCAGTTGTCACAGCGGTGGCAAAAGTCCCTCTTGTGCTGCCCCCTGTAAAAACCCTGACAGAGGCGGCGGAGTGTTTTTGTGACCCCAAAGTCTCCAGTCCCCATCCCCCCATGTGTACTCTGGAGCACAGCCTCCCGCAGTGCTTTTGGGACCACCACCTGCCACCTCTCCTCTCCCGTAGCTGACTCCTTCCATGCCCGCTGTAGCACGCCATCAGCAATCTGGAACTGGGCGCCGCAATGCTTGTTTACATCCTGACAGGCTGACTACACCGCGAGCGTCGTGTGCGCGAGCGTTGCAAAATACATTTTGAAATCTATGTTATTCAATTATTGCACCCACACTGCTCGCGGGCGCCAACGAGCGTCTGCGTTGCCAATAACCAAAATAGAAATCAGTTCTATTTCTGACGCAGATCGAGCTGCAAGTCCTGCCTCTCCCATCTCCTCATTGGTTTATAGAAGCAGGTACCCACGTGCCATCTCCTCATTGGTTATACCCACGTGGGTGACTGAAAGACTAATGAGGTCAGTGACGGTAATGCACTTAATTTATGAAAGTTAGCTAGCTAGCTAAATTGCCATAAATGTTTAATGCTTTTCGAACTGCCCCAAAATTAATATAATTGGTTCAGAGTTTGTTTTGATATTTTAACCTGCGTGTCTTGATCGCGTTTGGTGTAGGGGGACAAAATAAATGTATGCATGTTGGCGCACGCCTGCAGCCGTTTTGGGTTCCGTGTCACAGATTCTTTGTCCCGCAGCGTCGACATCATCCCTTCGGTCCACCCACCAGAATCCGCGTGAAGCACAGTCAACGAAGCACTCATGCCCGCTTCAGCCGCCATCATTCTAGAGGTCTCCCGCAAGCGGCCTCTGTCCTCCGATGCCCTGGCAATCTCCTCAGCCAGATGCTCCGACGTCCATGCAGACGCACCTCCTTGGCCATAATTGTACCCTAACTCCACCTTCACTTTCAGATTTTCTCAAAGCATTTTCAACCCTCTTTCTCATGTACGTGAGCTAGCCATGGTAGTTAGTTAGCTAGCTGGCTAACTTGTATCTACATATTTAATTCTGACACCTATGTAATGACCTGGCTAGATCATAAAGGAACAATTGTCCAGACAGATATATTTTTCAACTGTGCTGTGAAGTTTCACATAAGTCCTGAACCTTTCTATTTTCATAGTTTCAAAAGATTGTACATGAAAGATAACATGTTTCATGTTCATCATATAAATAGCCTGTTTAATTTAGTCTGGCTTGCCATTACAAATAAAATGTTTTTTTAATTATATGAGCTAAAAATATTACAAGTATTTAGGTGTAGACAGGGCCATAAGCAAAGAGATAAACAGAAAAACAGGTATTTTAATTCCATGGTAGCAAGATTTATCACAAATAGATACACTTTCTATTAAAATGTATTGTAGAGAGATTATTTATTTATTTTGGGATATGATTACCTAGAGATTAAGATTGCGCTGAAGAGGATGGCTGACGTTTTACATGCCTGTAACCAATTGTGCTATTTTGTTCGTGTTTTTTGCGTTGTTTGTAACTTCTTTTAACTTACTACTTATTTTGAACATAATGTTGCTGCTACCATCTCTTATGACCGAAAATAACTTCTGAACTGGGATTACTCACAATGAACTGGAAGAAGCTTTTTCCTTTAACGAGTCCAACAAGAAAGGTATACTGCTCTCCCGGGAACAGGCCCAGATACCCATCATTTGCGTGAAGAAAAGACAGAGGAAAAGAACACGCAGATCAGGCTGGCTTTTGAGAATCCGTAGGCGAGCGATTAAACTTCCACTGCCATTAATTCTACTTGCTAACATGCAATCATTGGAAAATAGAATTGATGACCTACGATTACGGTTATCCTAACAACGGGACATTAAGAACTGTAATATCTTATGTTTCACTGAGTCGTGGCTGAACGACGACATAGATAATATAGAGCTGGAGGGATTTTCAATGCACCGGCAGAACAGAGAAGCTACGTCTGGTAAGACGAGGGGTGGGATGTGTGTCTTTTTGTCAATAGCAGCTGATGCGTAATGTCAAATATTAAAGAAGTCTCGGGGCATTGCTCGCTTGATGTAGAGTACCTTATGATAAGCTGTAGACCACACTATCTACCAAGAGAGTTCTTATCTATATTATTCGTAGCCATCTATTTACCACCACAGACCGATGCTGGCACTAAGACCGCACTCAACTATAAGGGCATAAGCAAACAAGAAAATGCTCACTCAGAAGCGGCCGGGGACTTTAATGCAGGCAAACTTAAATCAGTTTACCAAATTTTTACCAACATGTCACATGGGCAACCAGAGGGAAAAAAACTCTAGACCACCTTTACTCCATACACAGAGATGCATACAAAGCTCTCCCCCGCCCTCCATTTGGCAAATCTGACCAACATTCTATCCTCCTGCTTACAAGCAGGAAATACCAGTGACTCGTTCAATACGGAAGTGGTCAGATGATGCGGATGCTACGCTACAGGACTGTTTTGCTAGCACAGGAATATGTTCCGGGATTCATCCAATTGCATTGAGGAGTATACCACCTCAGTCATCGGCTTCATCAATCAGTCCATCAACAACGTCATCCCCACAGTGACGGTACGTTCAAATCCCAACCAGAAGTCATGGATTACAGGCAACATCCGCATCGAGCTAAAGGCTAGAGCTGCCGCTTTCATGGAGCAGGACACTAATCCGGACGCCTATAAAAAAATCCCACTATGCCCTCAGACGAACCATCAAACAAGCAAAGCATCAATACAGGATTAAGATTGAATCCAACTACACCAGCTCTGCCTCTCGTCAGATGTGGCAGGGCTTGAAAACTATTACGGACTACAAGTCTAGGACGAAAAGGCTCCTTAACAGGTTCTACCCCCAAATCATAAGACGACTGAACAATTAATCAAATGGCCACCAGACTATTACACTGCCCCCCCCCCCCCTTTTGTTTTGTACTCTGCTGCTACTCACTGTTTATTATCTATGCATAGTCACTTCACCCCTACCTAATGTACAAATTACCTCTAACCTGCACACTGACTCGGAACCGGTACCCCCTGTATATAGCCTCGTTATTGTTATGTCATTGTGTTACTCTTTATTCTTTTTTACTTTAGTTTATTTGGTAAATATTTTCTTAACACTTCTTGAACTGCACTGTTGGTTAAAGGCTTCTAAGTAAGCATTTCACGGTAAGGGCTACACTTGTTGTATTCGGCACATGTGACAAATAAAGTTTGATTTGATTTGATTTTAGTATTTCCACTTCACCGTCAGACCATTTTATTGGAAAACTACACAGTAATGTAAAAGTTGTATTTTTTTTGTGATTGAATACACAATATAGTACACAGATCATAATTTGATTGTAATCCAGAGGTTAGAAAATGATCTAAATCATTATTGAGGCAGTGGAGGGATCCTAATTGTGGATTTGAAAGAGAACATGAATCATCAGCATACAATGACACCTTTGTTTTTAAGCCCTGGATTTCTAGCCCCTTGATATTATTGTTAGATCTGATTTTAATAGCTAATATTTCAAATAGATATGCCGATAGTATACAACCTTGTTTAACTCCTCTTAATACTTTCTTTCATTATTTACTCTTTTTCACCAATTGTACAAATTGTTATATTCCAGGCATTTAAATATACGTACATTCCAGTCATACTTTATCAAAAGCCTTTTCAAAGCTAACTATAATATTAACAAAAGATAGGCTACATAAGTTCTCATAACAAAATAACCTTGCTTTAAAGAGAATAGTGAGACAGACAATGGTGAGGTAGCCTGCAATGCAGTAGGGAAAGGAGACACAGAGAGTGAGGCTAGTAGTAAAGTGCTTCCCAAACTTGGGGTAGGGGACCCATGTGGGGTCCCCTGAGAGAATATTTAATCTTATCAAATACATGAATAACTTGTTTCTCTTCAAATGGGTAAACTAAGGGCCTTTTACACTGTTAGAACACACTTTGTGTTGGAACAGCACGTGGGACCTAAAATATAAAGAATTTAAATATAAAGACAATTCAATATTATTATCATGTATATAAGGCAGGCTGCAATGCAGGAGGAAGAGGAGACACACAGAGAGAGGTTACAGTTGTTCCCAAACTTGGTGCTGTATGTGATGAGCATTTTGTTGGCTTGGCACAAACATTACACCTTAGAAGTCAGGCCGCTCAACAATGGAGAATCCACCAATACATGACATATACACTGACGGCACAAACCATTCGGAACACTGGCTCTTTCCATGATATAGAGACCAGGTGAATCCTGGTGAATCCTGGTGAATCCAGGTGAATCCTGGTGAATCCTGGTGAATCCAGGTGAATCCTGGTGAATCCAGGTGAAAGCTATGATCCCTTTTTGACGTCACTTGTTAATACACTTCAAATCAGTGTAGATGAAGACGAGGAGACAGGTTAAAGACGCCTTGAGACACTGATTGTGTATGTGTGCCATTCAGAGGGTGAATGGGTAAGACAAAATATTTAAGTGTGGGATATGGTAGTAGGTGCCAGGCACACCGGTTTGAGTGTGTCAGGAACAGGAATGGTGCTGCGTTTTTCACACTCAACAGTTTCCCGTGTGTCAAGAATGGTCCACCACCCAAAGGACATCCAGGCAACTTGACACAACTGTGGGAAGCATTGGACTCAACGTTGGAGTCAACATGGGCCAGCATCGCTTTGGAACACTTTTGACACCTTGTAGAGTCCATGTCCGACAAATTTAGGCTGTTCTGAGGGCAAAAGGGAGTGCGACTCAAATTAGGAAGCTGTTCCTAATGTTTTGTACACTCAGTGAAGTAAAATAACACATTAAAACTCAGTGACATTTCAATTATGTATATCTTGAACCAGGGATTGAGATTAAATTCTGAAAGGCACTTGCCGATCAAGCAAATCAGGATTCTTTTTTTGCTTGCCTGATTTTAATCATAATTTACCCAAAAATGTAAATTAGTTATGTACACGCAGAAGTGCCATATATTGCCATATACAGTGAGGTCCAGAATTATTGGCACCCTTGATAAAGATGAGCAGAAAAGACTGTATAAAATAATACAAATACTGAGCTACAAGGCATTTTGTTTAACAAGTAATATTTTTCTCTCTCAAAGAGGGGTAAAAAATGATTGCCACCTATTTTCAATACCTTTCAATAACTCACCTTGAGAGAATAACTGCACTGAGCCTTTTTCTAAAAATGTATACATTTAGAGAACACATTTGGAAGGATCTTTACACCATTCCTCAATGCAGAATCTTTCCAGATCCTTGAAATCCTTTGTCTGCTCTTATGGACTGCCCTCTTCAATTCAAACCGCAGGTCTTCAATGGGGTTCAAGTCCAGAGACTAATATTACATTAGACATTTTGGATAAAATGTCCTGGTACAGGGTAAAGTTCATGATGTTTGTTGACCTTAAGGGCCCCATGAACAGTGGAAGCAAATGAAGCTTCCACTGGTCCTGGATCTTCCACCAAAACAATAACCCAAGTCGAAAAATATCTGCCGCTATTGTTGCAACTCCTATTACTAGCCTGTTTAACCTCTCTTTCGTATCATCTGAGATCCCTAAAGATTGGAAAGCTGCCGCAGTCATCCCCCTCTTCAAAGGGAGAGACACTCTAGACCCAAACTGTTACAGACCCATATCTATCCTGCCCCGCCTTTCTAACGACTTCAAATGCCAAGTTAACAAACCGTTTTGAATCCCACCGTACCTTCTCCGCTACACAATCTGGTTTCCGAGCTGCTCATGGGTGCACCTCAGCAACGCTCAAGGTCCGAAACGATACCATAACCGCCATCGATAAAAGACAGTATTGTGCAGCCGTCTTAATCGACCTGGCCAATCAGAAAGATCAGTATTGGAATTCTTTGTATTTTGTTTGTAAAAATAGACGCAGGTTCAACTTGCCCGACAGTCAAATTGTCTGTCTTTCACTTATTAAACAACGGGATGGAACTAGAAATATCTGTTTTACGCTAATGGAAATCTTTGCAGTTTGTTTTCACCTTATTTTTATCATCATCATCATCATCATCAACTACCCCATATAGCAATGTTTTTATTCTTCAAAAAAACAAATTTGATACAAAAGACATGCTTGATAAACCACTCGGACTGGTACAAGTAATTATTTTCACCACTGAATTTGTGGAAAAAAAAGCTCATTTTGTAATGTTGCTACAAAACAAAGTGCTGAACAACATGAAATTGACTGCAGAGTTAAATTCCCTTAAGCACTTTTAACACAGTGGCTGAAATCTCAAGTACAGTAAGTAGCCTGACAGCCCCAAATAGTAGTAATCCACAATTTACTGTTAGGAAATGCAAATGTAACACTTTCATTCAAAAACCTCAATTATAGACACAGAATAACACCTGAATTGCATCCATCCAACACTTTTATGTTGTTGTTGTAAGGCACTGCATACGACCTGCAGAAAAGGAGCTGTGATAAGGTTCATGATAATGACAAACTGTGATATAATGTATGACTGACAATCAACCAAATGTAAAGCCTGGTAAAACAATATTCAAACTGTAGATCAATATGGACAGGTTTTAAAAGAGATCATATTTTCTTATTGGTAATTATATTACCAAACAGATCTAATCAATGTTAAAGGAAATGTTTGAATGTTTGAATATGTTTTTGTGCATCTCAAGATTGAAAAGACAATAGCTTAGATAGACATGAAAACATGAAAGGACCCCAGGAATCGATAGAACATCGCTCAGAGATGCACAAAAACGATATAACATTCAAAATGGGTGAATCTTTCCTTTAAGGTACTGGTTCTCAATCCTGGTCCTGGGGACCAGGATGATTTGAATCAGGTGTGTAGTGCTAGGGCAAAAACAAAAATGTGCACCCCTTTGGGTTCCCAGGACCAGGAATGAGAACCACTGCTTTAAGGCATGGCATCCCAACCCCCATCCCAAACTTCATCTATAAAAGGTCTCTTAACCTACATAGGCTATATCCTGCCATTACCATTGGCCAACATACTGTAAGACTTCTTAAAATGCATCTGAAACCCAACTCTTAGCGGAAAAGTCTGACTCTTCCTTACACCTGAGACTATGGCAAAAATGCCTACCTAATATAACAAATTCAGTATTAGCTTCCAAGCTGATAAGTCCATATCCCACAAGTACACCTTCTCAAGCCACTTAGGGGAAGAAAAAAAAAAACATTCTTGGTACAAAAACATTATCTGTGTAGAAATAAATTAAATAGCCATCTAAAGCTAACCTCTTGCTAGACGACTTAAGTGCCATTACTGTCTGTGCTGAACAATTCTGTATTTTATCCACGTGGGAATACTTTTCTGAGGGGAAAAGGGTGTGTATTTCCATAGAGATACAACCTCATTCTTGTTCTGTGGGTGTTTCTCTCCACCCCAACTCTAGTGGGGTGAAGTCTCCAAAGTCAGAGTCAAACAGTTCAGTGATGCCCTCATGCTCCTCTAGGCCAAAGTGGTAGCTGTGGCTTTGTGGAGGGGACAGGTTGATGAACCCATCCAGTGGGTTACCAAGGCCCTCCCCACTGAGGAAGTCAGAGGATGACAAGGGTGAAAGGTCCAATTCTGGCAGCACTCCCAAGTTAGTGAACGGGTAACATTCCAGGACTGCTCCTGTAAAAAATAAAATAAAAATAAAAATGGAAATGCAGTTTTAGTGACCACAGCCAATAGCCATTGAGGAATGTTAAAGAGCGACTGAATGCACTGATTCTGTATGGGTTTCTCTGTTGCTCATTAAGAAAAACAAGATTTCAGTCTTTGGGGGTGTGGTTCAATGTGGCAGTTACTGATGTTTGTCCCCCATGAGACACAATAGGAACAAAGCCAGTATCACTTCCTCAAAATAGTCAGAATGAATCGACAGTGCATTTGGAATGTATTCAGACGCCTTGACTTTTTCCACATTTTGTTACAGCCCTATTCTAAAGTTGATTCAATAGTCGTCGTCGTCCCCTCAAATCTCCAGAAAATACCCCATAATGACAAAACAAAATGTATTCAAAATAAAACTGAAAAATCACATTTACATAAGTATTCAGACACTTTACTCAGTACTTTGTTGAAGCACCTTTGGCAGAGATTACAGCCTCGAGTCTTCTTGGGCAGGACGCTACACGCTTGGCCCACCTGTATTTGGGGAGTTTCTCCCATTCTTCTCTGCAAATCCTCTCAGGCTCTGTCAAGTTGAATGGGGAGCATCGCTGCACACTTATTTTCAGGTCTCTCCAAAGATGTTAGATCGGGTTCAAGTACAGGACATTCATCGACTTGCCCCGAAGCCACTCCTGCGTCATCTTGGCTGTGTGCTTAGGGTCGTGGTCCTATTGGAAGGTGAACCTTTGCCCCGGTCTAAGGTCCTGAGCACTTTGGAATAGGTTGTCATCAAGGATCTCTCTGTACTCTGCTCCGTTCATCTTTCCCTCGGTCCCAAATAGTCTCCCAGCAACTGCCGCTGAAAAACATCACCACGGCATGATGCTGCCACCATCACGCTTTACCGTAGTGATCGTGCCAGGTTATCTCCAGACGTGACGCTTGGCATTCAGGCCAAATAGTTTCATCTTGGTTTCATCAGACCAGAGAGTCTTGTTTCTCATGGTCAGAGTCCTTTAGGTGCCTTTTGGCAAACTCCAAGCGGGCCGTCATGTGCCTTTTACTGAGGAGTGGCTTCCTTCTGGCCACTCTACCAGAAAGGGCTGATTGGTGGAGTGCTACAGAGATGGTTGTGCTACACAAAGGTTGTCCCATCTGCACAGAAGAATTCTGGAGATCAGAGTGACCATTGGGTTCTTGGTCACCTCCCTGATCAAGGCCCTTTTCCCCCCCGATTGCTCAGTTTGGCTGGGCGGACAGCTCTAGGAAGAGTCATTTAATAATGATGGAGGCCACTGTTCTTGGAAAACTTCAATGCTGAAGACGTTTTTTTGGTACCCTTCCCCAGAATTGTGAGTCGACACAATCCTGTCTCTGAGCTCTACGAACAATTCCTTTGACCTCATGGCTTGGTTTTTGCTCTGACATGCACTGTCAACTGTGGGATCATAGACCGGTGTGCCTTTCCAAGTCATGTCCAATCAATTGAATTTACCACAGGTGAACTCCAATCAAGTTGTAGAAACATCTCATGGATGATCAAAGGAAACAGGATGCAACTGAGCTCAATTTCCAGTCTCATAGCAAATGCTTATGTAAATAAGGTATTTCAGTTTTGCATTTTTTATACATTTGCAAAAATGTCTAAAAACCTGTTTTTGCTTTGTCATTTTGGGGCATTGATGAGGGAAAAATAATATTCAATTTCAGGAATGGTAACGGGAAATAGGCTGTAAGGTCCTGGTAACGGGAATAAGGCTGTAAGGTCCTGGTAACGGGGAATAAGGCTGTAACGTAACAAAATGCACTGTAAGACAACTCAAGAGATCTGTAATTAACTGACATTATTGCATAGGTTTTGGTCGGGCAATTTAAATCTACCTAAGGTGTTTGGTGCAGTATTTCTCTTGTAAAAAAATGCGACGTGTGGTCTTATGTAAACAAAGTACAATACGCTACGCTGCTGGGTAGTCTGTCTCACCTTGTGTTTCGGACCAATATTGATTCCCATAAGCTGTTTTCTATCAGATAGGTTCAAGAATGTCAGGGATTTCTTTCAATAAATCCATTAAAGCACAACTCAAGGCAATAAACAACCTATCAGGGTGACAGTGTGACACTAGTGAGAGCAGCTTACCCGCTTCACGAAACAATGGCAGTGGAGAGGAGTTCTGTTGGGACGCAGCTGTTGACAATGTCATTTCCTGTGTGGAACTGCACTGTGGTTGTTCTGCAGGCTGGGGCATTATCTGGTATGTGGCCTTAGAAGGGCTGATGCCTGTCACTGGGCTGCAGACACCAGAAATATCCTCTGGGCACAGGAAGACATCAATGGGACCCTGGGTGCTCTTCAGGGAGACCTGATAGCCCTGCCAGAAGACAACAAAGGAATAATTTATTGAAACAGAGAGGATACAATTCAATAGTTGTGGTTGGTATGTAAACCACATTAGCTGGAATACAGTATTTGGTCCAGAAGAGAGTCTTGAGCAAGCGTCCATTGGTCTATTATCCTCCACATACCTCACTGGGCTCTGACACTTGCATCTGGGTCTCTGGAGGGGCTCTGATGACCATCACCAGCTGGTCAGGAGAGTCAAAAGTCTTCCGTAGATCCTGGCACATCAAATAACCCAGCGTGCAATTATGTTAAAGAAAAAACACTGACCTATAATGCATATTCAAATACATACAGTAGATAGAAAAGGCACAGAAACACAAACAGAAAGACAGACAAGACACAAGAGGATATTTCTTGTTCTGGGTATCCTCAGTGAGGAGTCTGAGCTGGAGGTTACACTTGGTAATAAGCTCATCCAGTTTCTCCTCAGCCTGTGTCAAATCAGAGACCTCTTTCTGTAGGTCCTGGTAACGGGAAACAGACGCTCCATCAATGTGGTTCCCCCTGTGACAAACAGAATGTTAGGATACTGTTTTTTTTGTGTTTTTTTTTAGCTAATACACATATCCTGTGGAATCACTGATGATGGTTTATTGTATGTATTAAATAATATCTGTAGAGGCACGCACAATAAGGATTATAAGCCAGGAAGGCCAGAACACACTTTTGATATTGTCATACTGTACAGTACGAGAATCCAGACTTACAGCCATTGTATGTTGTTCTTTGATTTCTTGGAGATGAGCTGGATACCCTCCAAGACATTGGTGATGTCATAGATGCGTCTCTTCTGCACTTCCAGGACCTGTGAGGCCCAGTTGAGGTCCACCACCCCGTCAGGAGACTGGGCTAGCAGGTCTAAGAAGCGCTTGGTGGTCAGGTTCAAAGATGTGTCATAGCGAGACTTCTCTGTCGAAGGCTTTGGAACTGAGAACAGGACACAATAATGAAAATACTTTTAATTATTGTCTTTGGCCAAAATTATAATAGTTTCAACTGAATTCAAATGAATAGTTCTATTTGAATTGTGAACCGGGGGTCTGTACCTCTGGGTGGTGCTGGTGTGGACGTTGGGGCCCTCCCAAGAGAAGGTGGGCGAGAGGTGCTGACATACTGGTGATCACTGTCCAAGTCCAGCTTCCTCTTCACCTGAAACAAGTTATTGGGGGGGGGGGGGAGGGGAGGGAGACAAAGGTAAAAAGTTAGTGTGGATGCTACAGATCATTCTTTCTCACACATGCACACTTTCTGTAGTCATTGTACAGGGATACATTTACATCATATTCCCACCCCAGCCAACACCCATATGAAAATGGTCAACTAGCTACCTACCGGAGGTCGTCCCAGAGTTGGCCGTCGCTGGTCCTGGACCACATCCGCAGGGCCTTGGGGGGTAGCGAACAGGAGGATCTCTCCAGTGTTGCTGGGTACAGCTGAGTTTAAGCCCACATTGCCGGGGGTAGAAATTATGACTATCTGGTGGTTCTCTGATAAGTCAATACTCCCAGCATTCAAAAGAGACTCAAAGTCTGCCAAAAGGTCCTCCGACGTCTGACCTGATACGAGTGCCTCTGACATGGCACACACAGCCGGGGTGCTCTAGTCCCCTAAATTGTCTTTTGTGGCAAAATTCAAGTCCAAAGGCTTGATATGCTACTTTCAGCACCTTCTGACACAAGTAATCTCTAATTTGGGAGAATAATAGTGCAAACGTATTAGAAGAGTTGGTTTACAAATACTGAGGTTAAGCATGTCTAATATTAACATTAGCTTACTGACAGTCAAGCTTCAACAACTAAAACTCACAAAATCAAAAATGCATGGTAATGCTTCCTCACAATTAGCCAGCTATACAATAACCTTAGAGACTGTTGTTGCGCTTTCTGACAGCTGCAGACTGTAGTTACAGTCCGTAGCTATACAAGATAAATCGTTATATTGAATAATTTATCTATAGTTTACAAAAGTGAAATAAACATGCATCAATGTTAGCTAGCGTGCTAACTCGCTGCTAGCTTTTCTATGCAATCTATTGTTTTCATCTTTACAATGAGTGCGGTGAGGCCTGGCCACATCTATCAACTACTTTCCCTTTGTTAATTGCTAATTCGCTACCTAACGTTGGTAGACATCCAAATAACGTTCGTTTGGTACAGTTTGTAAACACAACTCATAATTTGCTTACTGTGTTGCTAGCAAGCAGAGTTCCTTGAATACTGCAACGACCTAGAAAAACTTAGCTACTCTAGTTAGCTACCTAGCTGGTATTGTTAGCCAAGAAAAGTGGTTGTGTTCGCTTCAGGGTTAGGATGGGACAGAAGACACAAGCCAATTCAGTTTCAGACTAAATGTACCAGCAACATATTAGCTACAAACAAATCAGGAACCTAAATAGTTTGTATTCTTCCTAACGCAATATTGCACTAACCTGAACTTTTAGTTCAGCTACCTTGGACGAATAACTGGATTTATTACGCATCCTTTCAAATGACAATTAGGGCACCTTAGAATGCTAGCTAAGCTTGCTGCAGTAACGTTACCAGCCAACTCAGTTCTTCACCATCTCGTTTGGTCAGCATACCGAGGAACCAATCCGACAAAACCAAAATAATGACAAATAATTCCACTACAAAAAAATCTACATATCCTATAAACAAATTATATGGATCATCTTGTTGATCACCTTGACTGAAGTCCATCCATAAAAGTTATAATCTGAGCGCCAAACCGACTGTGTTATTGTTGTTATTGTTCCAGCTGATCAGAACAAGTGTTAAGGTTTACGCGCCAAATATTTTTGCCGCGAAACATGCACGTGCATGAAAATCACGATTTCAATTGGTTGGGCGAATGCGTCCCTCTAACGTCAGAATTTCCGAGACTTGTCATTGGCTCCCATGAAATGCCACTCTCTGTGATGCCACGCTTTTCATTGTTATGAATGGGAAAACATGTTTTTGGCTTATAGATAAACTGTGAGAAAGTGTACCTTTGAATATGTCATAAGTGATTTGATTAGCTTATTCTTTGGTAACTATTTTGTGAAGCAAATCGAGAGGGGTGATGAATGAGTTAACGTCTGACTTGGGATCAGCCTTTCCTACCCGAATCCAAAACCAAAAACATGACAAAAACTGTTGAAACTGGCCCTGGACCAGCTGTTGGGCAGAGAGAATCCGCCTACAGAACTTTATCGGCTACGCAGTCATATTCATCGAAAGCCTACACACAGAAGAACTACAAGATGGCGCAGGCTATATTTGAAGTCCTGGAAGGTATCGACACGTTGATCATATACCACGCTTTTAATTTAACAACATATGAATGTGTTGTAAGACAACTTTTTCTCGAAAAAGTGAGGTTATTTTGGGTTATCTGGGAGGTGTAATTATGGTAATGTATATGGTAAAGCACAATTTGTATTATAATAATCGATGCCAGAGAGCTAGCTAGTTAGCATTTCGTTGAGTAAATTTGGATAATTTTGCATTTGTTCTTTAAATTTGCTTATGGTGATGTATAGCTATTTCTTTTGTTTGGGGATTTTTTTGAGAAGAGGGAGTATGTCGCATTGAAACAACAGCCACTTGCGCTAGCTTCAACCCACTGAGAGGCTGCTTGTTGTCAAAATAGCAGTAGCGCACCAATCCTATTTTATTTTGTTCCTGTCGTACTATGGTATATCATCACCATGATCTGCACCGTTCTGACCTCCAGATCTATTATTATCTTCTAGGGATGGACAACCAGACAGTCCTGGCTGTCCAGTCTCTGTTGGATGGCCAGGGAGGTGTCCCTGACCCAAACAACCAGAACATCTCAGGCTCATCTACCATTCAGGCAATGGGTGTGTACTTCCCTTTTATCCACTTAATTGTTGTCTCACTGCAATTTCTATTGTGTTGATCGGAGAACTAGGTACTACAGTAACTCAAAACAAGGACCCATTCTGTATCTCCACTGATTGCAGTTTAAATATGGAAGGGTGGATACAGTGCCTTCAGAAATTATTCATACTCTTGATTCCACATTTTGTTGTGTTAAAGCTTGAATTCAAAGTATATGTTTTGTCTCACTCATCTACACACAAAACCCCATAATGACAGTGAAAATGAAATACAGAAATCTAATTTTACATAAGTATTCAGAGTCAATACATGTTAGAATCACATTTGGCAGTGTTTACAGCTGAGTCTTTCTGGGTAAGTCTTTAAGAGCTTTGCACACCTGGATTGTACAATATTTGCACATTATTCTTTAAAAAATTCTTCAAGCTCTGCCAAGTTGGTTGCTAGACATCTGTTTTCAATTCTTGCCATAGATTATTCAAGAAGATTTTAAGTCAAAACTGTAACTAGGCTCCTCTGGGACATTTAGTGTAATCTCCAGTTTATAATTAGCCTTGTATTTTAGGTTATTGTCTACCAATGTCTGTTGGAAAGTAAATTGAACCAGCTATTCCTCTAGGATTTTGCCTGTGCTTAGCTCTTCTGTTTCTTTTTAGCATAAAAAACTCCCTAGTTCTTGCCGGTAACAAGCATACCTATTACATGATGCAGCCACTACCATGAAAATATGGAGATTGGTACTCGTTGTGTTGGATTTGCCCCAAACATAATGCTTTGTATTCAGGACAAAGTTAATTTCTTGGCCAATTTTTTTCCAGTTTTACTTTAGTGCCCTATTGCAAACAGGATGTATGTTTCGGAATCTTTTTTTATTCTGTATGTAACAGTATAGCTTCCGTCCCTCTCCTCGCCCCTATCTGGGCTCGAACCAGCCACCCTCGAAGCATTCTTACCCATCGCTCCACAAAAGCCACGGCCCTTGCAGAGCAAGGGGAACAACTACTTCAAGGTCTCAGAGCGAGTGACGTCACCGATTGAAACGCTATTAGCGCGCACCACCGCTAACTAGCTAGCCATTTCGCATCGGTTACTTGTACACACTTCCATATTTTCACTCTGTCATTTAGGTTAGTATTGTGGAGTAACTACAATGTTGTTGATCCATCCTCAATTTTCTTCTATCACAGCCATTAAACTCTAACTGTTTTATAATCCCTGAGCGGGTTCCTTTTTCTCCAGCAACTGAGTTAGGAAGGACGCCTGTATCTTTGTAGTGACTGGGTGTATTGATACACCATCCAAAATGTAATTAATAACTTTACCATGCTCAAAGAGATATTAAATGTCGGGTTTATATATATATATTTATTCATTTATATATTTATTAATTCATTCATTCATACATACATACATACATACATACATACATACATACATACATACATATACACACATCCACCAATAGGTGTGAGGCTTTGGCAAACCACCCTGGTCTTTGTGGTTGAATCTGTGTTTGAAATTCACTGCTTGACTGGGGGACCTTACAGATAGTTAGTTATATGTGTGGGGTACAGAGATGAGGTAGTCATTCAAATCATGTTAAACAATATTATTGCACACATTGAGTCCGTGCAACTTGTTATGTGACTTGTTAATCATATTTTTACTCCGGGACATAATTCCACTTTGACATTATGGGGTATAGTGTGTAGGCTAGTGTCTTAACATCTACATTTAATCCATTTTAAATTCAGGCTGTAATGTATCAAAATATGGAGAAAGTCAAGGGGTGTGGATACTTTCTGAAGGTACTGTATATTCCCAATTGTCCTCTACAGATGATGAAGATGTCTTTCTTTGTGGGAAGTGCAAGAAACAGTTCAACTCATTGCCTGCCTTTATGACCCACAAGCGAGAGCAGTGCCAGTCCAATGCCCCTTCCCTGTCTACAGTATCACTGGCATCTAGTAACGCCTACACCCCTGTGCCCTCCATTACCTCTGTGCCACAGACCCCCAACAGACAGGTGGGTACAGCACTACTGGCTTATGACGTATGGTTTTGATTGATAACTAAGATGTTTTTTGTTGTCGATCACTTAGTCTTTTCCCACACCATGAGTCTGGCAAGATAAACTAGTTACCTATCTCCTGTACTTACTCCCCAGCCCATACAGTATCATAGCATGCACCAGAACAATAATTCACTTGCAATGTAAATGCAATAATGCAGCCTTCCTTTTTTCTTTGTTTTGCTATCCACATCAGGTATCCACATACACCACAGTGCCTCCATCTCCTCTTACTCACACACTGGTCCAAGGCAATGTTTTAGTGAGCGACGATGTTCTGATGTCTGCCATCTCCGCCTTCACATCCATTGACCAACCCATGGCAGCAATGCAGCCACCTATTCAGGTAAGTTGTTTTCATTCAATTAAGTATAGGGTTGCACAATTCCAGTAACTTTCCCAAGATTCCCTGGTTTTCCAGAAATCCCGTTTTGGAGGATTCTGGATTTCCTTGCTTATTGCCTAACTTGGATGGGAAGCTTTCCGGAATTGTTAATGGAACTTTGCATCCCGAATTAAGCTATTCTTCTCAATAAGTATATTCCTTTATTCACTGCATATCATGTTTATCTTTCCTTCTCAGAGCAACCTGAGTATGCACACAGGTGCAGCCTACCTTCAGCACCATCAGCAGTCCTCCCACTCTCTCCCACCCGGACAGTCTCAGCCTCTGTCTTCCCAGGTGCCACCCAGTATCAGCAACTCAGTGGTCCAGGTCTACAGCACAATGCCTCAAATGTCTGGGAGTGGTAATGCAGAGATTCACACCTTGGGCTTGCAGCTGTTCCAATCTGTACAGGTGAGCTTTAACTAATGCAATCTGTGATTTGCAGAGAATGAGGAGGATGACAGACTTGTACTCTGCAGTCTTTGGGCAACTTCCTAAAGAGTTTGGCTCAGTAGTTCACTAACACTATACATTTTTTCTGCCCACAGGTCCCGAGTCAGTGTGTGGAGAGCCAGTCATTCAACACTCCTCCAATATACAGCCCTGGGAAGCAAGGCACCAAGACCAAAACCTGCAGCATCACTGGAAACCTAACTGGGCTTGAGGAGTTTGACAAAGTGATCATTCCTAAACGACCCAAAAATGGAAAGAAAGGCCAGGATGGAGCAGTGGGTATGATTTTGAAAACAAATGTCAATATACAGTACATATTGGTCTGACCCTAACAATATATATTTTTACATTGTTTTCTCATCATTGGCTAAATAAAATAATGTTGTCCATTGTTAATATTCATTGGCTCTTCAGCAGAACAAATGAAAGGAAAGTCCCAGAAGCTGAAGTGCAATTTCTGTGACAAAGTCTTCTCCAAAAACTTTGATCTCCAGCAACATATCAGAAGGTGAGCTTAACAAACCAAATGTACCATTCAGCCCAAACAGAAAAGCAATATCCATATGCGTTGACATCTTTGATGTCTCTACAGTCATACAGGGGAGAAGCCTTTCCAGTGCATCGTATGTGGCCGGGCCTTTGCCCAGAAGTCTAATGTGAAGAAGCACATGCAGACACACAAAGTGTGGCCCTCGGGCGTGGCCAGTACAGTGTCCAGACTGCCCATCACAGTTAAGGTGGTCCCACTGTGTGCAGAGGAGGTCATGGAGCAACAGGAGGAACAGCAGCATGAGGAGGAGGAGCAGCCAGGTAATCATCTCACTGTGGAATATTTTTCTCTATAGGCCATTCAGACCTTTTGTGGATGACATAGTGGTAATGATATCCAAAATCAATGAAGTATGTCATAATGAATGTATTATTAAGGGCCTAAGTATGTATTATAAATGTAGATTGTGTGTTCAGAAGCCCCAGGTAAGCCTGAGGAGAGAGACTGTGACTCCCAGACTGATGTAGACAGCCTGGTTGATGGTGAAGGCAAGCACAATGGCCAGCAGGCTCAGACCAAGCAGATAATCCTGATCGACAGCTCTTACCAGTGCCAGTTCTGTGCTGGCAAGTTCAGCACCTACTTCCAGCTCAAATCTCACATGACCCAGCACAAAGGAGAGCAGGTGAGTCCACATGGCCAGAGGGAAGGATCTACCCAGAACAATAATGAAGAACGAGCATTATTAAGCACAGGGGGCAATCGGTGTTCATATTATTTGGAAAACCTTTTTGTTCTCCTTTGAACAGGTATTCAAATATAAATGTTATTCTGTCAGATGTCTTCCTTAAGAGCTCTGTCCTCACCACTCATCCTTCTAATGTTCCTTCCCGCTGTGTTTCAGGTATATAAGTGTGTGGTGAAGACCTGTTCCCAGACGTTCCAGAAGCTAGATCTGTTCCTGGAGCACACCCGGATGCACCAGGAGCAGCTCACCTACCGCTGCCACCTGTGTAGCAAGGTGTTCCCCTCGCTGTTTGAGCTGGGGGTGCACCAGTACTCCCACTGCTTCTGTCCCCAGCAGAACCCACGCAAGGAGACAACTTTCTATAGGTTAGCGTCACAAACTCCAGTCTCCTAATTAGGTCATACTAATGCTTACAAAGTTCAGTCAGTTGCTTTCTTTTCAGTGTGATCACAGCTTCTCTCTGTGTTTTATATGGCCTTTAGTTTGACCCCACGGTTACGGGTTTCACCAGTGTTTCTGTCACACTCAGGTGCATGAAATGCCAAAGCCGGTACTCTACGCAAGAGGCCTTGGAGCAGCATTTGTTAACCGCCTCACATAACTTCCCCTGCCCACATTGCCAAAAGGTATGCTCTAGAAAAAATGAATGTCACTCGCTGCTATGTTAGAATTAAGTCACTCTAAATAATGCATTTATTTTTAACAGGTTTTTCCTTGTGAGAGGTATTTCCGGCGGCACCTGCCCACACATGGTATCGGAGGAAGGTTCAAATGTCAGATATGTACAAAGTTCTTCAAAACAGAGCACTACCTCAAACTGCACACTCGCATCCACTCAGGTGAGGCATGCAGACACATTACCCTATGGTGCAAATAACTTTCACTCGATTCTCTCTGCTGTGCTTATGGCAACACTGTCATTTCATTGCAGGAGAAAAGCCATACCAATGTTCTGTTTGTGAGGCCATGTTCAACAGGAAGGACAAGGTGAAGAGGCACATGCTCATTCATGAGCCCTTTAAGAAATACAAATGTCCATTTAGGTAAGTGAGGTGTATATTTATCTAACAGATCATATGTGAGCCTATTTGGAAACCTGAGCCACAAAAGATTCCAATAAAAACCTGGGGATATGTCAATGTAACAGAAAGTTGGGTTTTTATTGGTGTATTCAAAGCATTGTTTTGTGCTTTCAGGACACATGTTGGCTGCATTAAAGAGTTTAACAGACCAGACAAGCTGAAGGCACACATACTGTCTCATTCTGGTGAGTATTTCCTGTCTATTGTAGTAAATTATTAATATACCAGTCACAACTGTAAACATAATTTACCTTGTTGCAGCTCTTGAAGGCCATTTAAAGTGATGATTCAAAACCATTTAGAGCCATACTTTTGTTTCTGTTGTCTCAAGGTATCAAGCCCTATAAATGTGGGTACTGCCAGAAAGCTTTCAGCAGAAGAGCCCACATGCTTGAGCACCAACGCTCCCACACAAACAACTATCGTTTCCGATGTGCCACCTGCAAAAAGGGCTTCACCCGACAGAAGTATTACAGTGACCACAAGTGCCCCATGGCAGGGGCTGTGGTGGAGAAGGACAGGGCGGAGAAAAGAGTGACGAGGCAGGGACACGGAACAGAGGGGTCAAAGGGGAACGAGGAGTCAGATATGGAACAGAGCAGGGGAGAGGTGGATGAAAAGGAGGGCGACGAGGAGGATGATGATGAAGAGGAGAGGATCGAGGACCCTCAGGCAGTCAGTTGTCCCAGTTGAGGATCTGAGGCAGAGCTAGAGGAACACTTTGGAGACTGCTGAGTGAGACTGGCTGGTTACAGCAGAGCACCCATGTTCATAGAGACAGTGGATTGAGGCCTGAGTTAGCCTAGGTCTGTTTAGCTAACATTCCACACCATGTCTCCTTGTCAAATGCCAAAGTTTTGCATGACAGGAGTAGAATGATAGCTAAACAGACTGGTGCCAAGACTAGGCCTGAGTTATTCAAGCAGAATCTTGAAAAGATTGTCCTGAGACTACCTTTGCATATGGAAGGGATTTGAATCTCACTATATCCCTCCAATTAAATTAAAGGGGGTTTATTTGTTTTATATTAAAACATTGAAGCTTGGCACTTTCTTTCATTGATGATTGTTATTCAGAACAGTGAGTTAGTGTCTTCAGAAAGTATACACACCCCTTGACCTTTTCCATATTGTGTTACAGCTTGAGTTTAAAATGGTAAAAAAAAAAAAATTGACTGACCTACACACAATACCCCATGTTGTCAAAGTGGATTTTTTTTTAAATGAAAAGCTAAAATGTCTTTAGTTAATAAGTATTCAACCCCTTTGTATGGCAAGCCTAAATAAGTTCAGGAGTAAAAATGTGCTTAAGTCAAGTTCCATGGACTAACTCTGTGCAATAAGTGTTTAACATGAGGTTGTCATACAAAAAAAATCTCTTTACCCCACACATAGATAATTGTAAGGTCGAGCAGTGAATTTCAATCACAGAATTGCAAAATTATTCAGCCCCTTTACTTTCAGTGCAGCAAACTCTCTCCAGAAGTTCAGTGAGGATCTCTGAATGATCCAATGTTGACCTAAATGACTAATGATGATAAATACAATCCACCTGTGTGTAATCAAGTCTCCGTATAAATGCACCTGCACTGTGATAGTCTCAGAGGTCCGTTAAAAGCGCATGAAGAACAAGGAACACACCAGGCAGGTCCGAGATACTGTTGTGAAGAAGTTTAAAGCCGGATTTGGACACAAAAAGATTTCCCAAGCTTTAAACATCCCAAGGAGCACTGTGCAAGCGATAATATTGAAATGGAAGGAGTATCAGACCACTGCAAATCTACCAAGACCTGGCCGTCCCTCAACTTTCAGCTCATACAAGGAGAAGACTGATCAGAGATGCAGCCAAGAGGCCCATGATCACTCTGGATAAACTGCAGAGATCTACAGCTGAGGTGGGAGACTCTGTCCATAGGACAACAATCAGTCGTATATTGCACAAATCTGGCCTTTATGGAAGAGTGGCAAGAAGAAAGACATTTCTTAAAGATATCCATAAAAAGTGTCATTTAAAGTTTGCCACAAGCCACCTGGGAGACACACCAAACATGTGGAAGAAGGTGCTCTGGTCAGATGAAACCAAAATTGAACTTTTTGGCAACAATGCAAAACGTTATGTTTGGCGTAAAAGCAACACAGCTGAACACACCATCCCCACTGTCAAACATGGTGGTGGCAGCATCATGGTTTGGGCCTGCTTTTCTTCAGCAGGGACAGGGAAGATGGTTAAAATTGATGGGAAGATGGATGGAGCCAAATACAGGACCATTCTGGAAGAAAACCTGATGGAGTCTGCAAAAGACCTGAGACTGGGACGGAGATTTGTCTTCCAACAAGACAATGATCCAAAACATAAAGCAAAATCTACAATGGAATGGTTCAAAAATAAACATATCCAGGTGTTAGAATGGCCAAGTCAAAGTCCAGACCTGAATCCAATCGAGAATCTGTGGAAAGAACTGAAAACTGCTGTTCACAAATGCTCTCCATCCAACCTCACTGAGCTCGAGCTGTTTTGCAAGGAGGAATGGGAAAAAATTTCAGTCTCTCAATGTGCAAAACTGATAGACATACCCCAAGCAACTTACAGCTGTAATCGCAGCAAAAGGTGGCGCTACAAAGTATTAACTTAAGGGGGCTGAATAATTTTGCACGCCCACTTTTTCAGTTTTTGATTTGTTAAAAAAGTTTGAAATATCCAATAAATGTCATTCCACTTCATGATTGTGTCCCACTTGTTGTTGATTCTTCACAAAAAATACAGTTTTATATCTTCATGTTTGAAGCCTGAAATGTGGCAAAAGGTCGCAAAGTTCAAGGGGGCCGAATACTTTCGCAAGGCACTGTAATTGACAGTGAAAAGGAAGCCTGTACAGAATACAAATATTACAAAACATGAATGCTTCCTGCAACAAGGCACTAAAGTAATACTGCATAAAAATTGTCAATAATTCATTGAATATAAAGTGGTATGTTTGAGGTAAATCAAATAACACATTACTGAGTATCACTCAGCTGCACGTTATGTGTATGTGTTTGAGTTTCAGGATTAAAAAGACAGAATGGAGCTTAGCACTGGCAAAATCCTAGATTCAGTCTGCTTTCCAAGACACTGGAAGATGAATTCACCTTTCAGCAGGATAACCTAAACACACATGGCCAAATCTACACTTGAGTTTCTTACCAAGAAGACAGAGAATGTTGAGTGGCTGAGTTACAATTGACTTAAATCTACTCGAAAATATATGGCAAGACCTGGAAATGTTTGTATAGCAATGATCAATAACCATTTTGACGGAGCTTGAAGTATGTTGAAAAGAATAATGGGCAAACGCTGCACAATCATGTGTGAAAAGCTCTTAATGTCTTACCCAGAAAGACTCCGCTATAATCACTGCTAAAGGTGCTTCTACAAAGTAATGACTTAGTGGTCTGAATACTTAGGTCATTTTGATTTTTCGGTATTTCATTTTTAATAAATTAGGAAAAATCTATAAAAACATGTTTTTACTTTGTCATGGGGTATTGTATGTAGATGCGTAAGAAAAACATTCGACCCATTTTGAATTCAGGCTGTAACACAAAATGTGGTAAAGTCAAGGGGTATAAATACTTTCTGAAGGCACTGCATCTCATCCATGGGCAGATGTTTTCTTTCACCTGCCGCATGTACAGTAAATCTATCGTGCAGATTCCTGACTTCCTTTGGAGGT
This sequence comes from Oncorhynchus mykiss, assembly GCF_057628025.1. Classification (NCBI taxonomy): domain Eukaryota; kingdom Metazoa; phylum Chordata; class Actinopteri; order Salmoniformes; family Salmonidae; genus Oncorhynchus; species Oncorhynchus mykiss. The sequence goes on along the minus strand of NC_143030.1, from coordinate 60,286,557 downwards.
AACAATTCTATTTTTGTATATAACATTCTATGAATGAATCTTAAGGCATGCACTCTATGATACACTGCATTTAGCTAAAATGAAAATGAAACTATTCAAAATGGATAGCCATGATTTGAAGCCCTTTCACTCGTTTAACTAGATGGTTTAGATTTCTTCACTGACGTCACTACCACAGTAACGCCACAAAAGGAAAAACACTAAACCCATTGAATTAATTTGATATTTTTTTTTTATATATATATTTTTTTTTTACACAAATTCATAATGTACATAAATCAAAACAGGGGAAAAATCTTTCAAATGGCGTTTCACAACACACCCCTTATTACTAAACACTTTATTTTACAAAATGAAATTAATTTGTTATTAACACAATTTACAACATGGTTTCATATACAGGGAGAGCAGTTTAAGTTGCATTAAGGATACATCTGGAGACAAAAATAGGAGCCAACTTTTTATTTTCAATGCACCATAAATCATTATTTACACATTAACTACCCTAGGATTTCCATTCAAAATCAACCCAGAAAAACAAACTAAATGTATTCTCACCGACGTTCCCATGCCTTTGCCACGGCTAGAAAAACATCTCCCATTAATATAAAATGGATAAATCAGTTTGTTAAAAATCTCTTTTAAAAGCTACCTGTTTAGTCTTCACAGGCACAACCTCAGCACACAACTTGGTTAAATCGCAAATCAGCCAAGACATCAAGGCAATATTCTGGACACAAACATTTCACACTTCCTATTCCCCAGAATACTTAAAGAGATTACATTTTATCATGTCACAATGCCCTATAAAACTAGGGTCATAGTAGAGCCACATCCATGTACCTTTATAAATATAGGGGCCAATATTGTCCCGTGCAATATTTTATTGATTCACAGATAAATGCTAAGGAACCTTGAACAGAAGAACTGTTCTATTTTAAAGCATGTGCAGTGAACCTTCTTGATCTGGCCATTGTCTTATCAGACGTAACAATTTTCCTTAAAGTCAGTGTTGGGATAGTCAGAAATAGTGTTGGGACCGATGCTGCTGATAACCCTGTCCCATATATGATATGATGTTATTGAGGGTGAGTTTCCAGCGTTAATACATGATGGGGGGAGGGGCACACATTCTATGAGACAGGAGCAGTTTACTCTTGTGGATCAATAACCACCTCTAATATGCTTCCAATATTTTAGAGCAAGGTCTCTCCCTTCAACAGCACGCACGCACAAACACGCTTACACAGATGCCAGTCTTCGAGATGCTCCCTGGCTTAAACACTGACAAACGAAGACCACACTCCTGTGTCTATCGATCAGTTGCTAGATCACTCCTGCCCAAAGCCCTCAGTCTCTTCAATCGCAAACATCAATTTCTCCTTCAGCTGCTCATAGCTTTTGTAAGGAGGCAGATCCAATCGATTGAAGCTAGAAAAGGGGGAAAGAGGGGCAGGTTCGTTATCTGTCGAATGAAGCCTTTACTCTGTTTTAACCTTGACTCTTCCATACAGTACTCACCAGGTGTGACTTCTGGGCAGCCAGTTCTCCTTTCCCACCTTCTCAATGCAGAACTTCTGCGGGCCATTGCTCCCTACAAAACCAAATATGGAAGTCACTAACCCATCTACTTACAGGTAAAAAGGGCACAATGTTATGTTTCATTATCTTTTACCTCTACAGATTGCATTTGTCATCCACCCATGAGGGGAAGGAACAGCCTCAAACTTACCCAATAGGTCAGAAAAGCCTCCAACGGGAAGGCGACAGGTGCCTGTGACGAACTGGAGGAGTCTCATCCGCTTCTCGTTGTCCATCTCTTTGATGAGCTGGAAGGAAAGTACAGGAGGGTACAGTATGTCCAGGCATGTTCTTTAGTGCGTGATCTGAATGGAATGATACTGAGGAGATGTGGCATCTGACTGTAGCACAGATGAGGAGTAACACTGACCTGCCAGAACCAGAGGACCTGCTTGCTGCTGCGTGCGTAGTGTCTGTAGATGGTGTTCCTCTGCCAGTCTGTCAGGTCAATCTCCTGCATCCCACACAGCATCACCTGCAGGAAGTGGACATGTCACAATTGGTTCAATAGAACAACTGATCTTTACCAGAGTGAATATTGGGAATCTGGTGTAAATAAGTATGCTAAACTAAGACTCATACCTCCAGTTCTTTGGCGTCAAAGTACTGCAGGTACTGCTGTGGGAGGACCTCGTTGAAACCCTCAAAGAAGGCCTGGGTCTGCTCCTCCACACCTCTGGACAACCTCCACTCTGCTACAAGCCTGGGGGAGAAACACAGACCATCAAGGCACCACACACCAGGACAGTAGTGAAAAGGGGTCAGAGGTACCAAGAGGGGAGAAGGCGGCCATACGCTGAGACAGACCTAATATACTCCCCCTTGTTCTCCTCAGTGACCAGGACCTCGCCACCGTCCGGCTTGAGCTCATGAGTGGTGATTTCACCCAGAATCTCTTTGTCCACAGAGAAGTACATCTCCAGGCCACACTCCTCAATGTCATTCTCCCTAAAGTATACAAAAAGATGACAAAGACGTGTCAGCGACTTAATGAAAGTTGTTGTTTTCTGTGTTAAGAAAAATGGGACCAAAATACTGAACAAACATTAACATCCGTTACAACCAAAGTTAATATCAGTACAGCTTCCGCAGAAGACTCACTTAATCCAGATAAGAGAATTGTAGAATTCTGTGTCAATGGACTCAAGATCTTTCAGTGCCCATGGCTTGTTCAGCATGCGCTTGTAGAACGGCAGCGAGAAGCCTGTGTCAATGAACTTCCCATGGAAAAGAGCCTGGGAAAAGAGATCAGGAGGTTAACATCTAAAAAATATAGAACTGCATCAGATCTTTGCACTTGCAAACATATCACATTGCAGTAAAAGTTGAACTTAATGACTCAAAATAGTTACCATAGCGATGAAGCGTCCAATGAATTTAAAGTATTTAAGGTGGTCAGGGTTTATGTATGAGGCAGGGTTGATCTGCAGGCAGTAGTTGTCCTTTCCAGCATATTCAAATAGGCAGTACATGGGGTTCAGCACCTCGTGAGACAGCAGGAAAAACCACTCCCTACAGAGGAAGAAATTGATAACTCATCACAATACCTCTCTGCAAGCATCCAACGAACACCATACTTTATAACGTGGTCAAATAACTGGTAGACAACCACTTATCTAGGATATGTTACAAGGCAATTCAAAAAGCTGAAACCTTGACCAAAGGCAACTTCATCACTACGACGACATATGATTTATTGGAGTGCAATGACTGTACAAGAGCACAGAGTTTTACCTTGCCACCCCACCATAGTCGAGGCCTTCTTCCCCAGGGAATATGATCCATAGTCTCCTGCGGAGGTCCTGTGCATTGAAGCTCATTATCTACAACGGAAAGAGTCAAATTAATATGGACAACATGTCAGTGTCAGCATGATCATTTGGGAGGATGTTTACTCACTTGTTGGAACGAGTCCTCAAACAGGGTTTTGCGGGTGACAGTGATCTTGATGTGCTGAGGCATTGACAATTGCTGGACAAGAAGAAGAGGAAATCATAAGTGATTTTGAAGCATGTGACTTTTTTCAGAATGGGCCAACAGAAATAACAAGTCATAATTTTCATTTAATTGGGTCACTGTATTGGAATTCATGTGGTTCTGTTGATCATAAAAACAATGACAATGTTTAACCACTCAAACTCAGAAGGCATGACACCTACCTGGCACCAGAATCTGAAGTACTGGACTTTGGCTTTAAAGTCTCGAACGTAAGTAATCTGGGGCCCATTTTCACTGTTTTATAGTAAGCGGGAAGGAACAAGGCACACATTGTCACACATCATGGCCAAAACACAAATCAGCCTTGTTAGATTACCTGGCTTTTACTATAGTTAATGAGAACTACACAATACTGTCAAATCATAGACCCCAGACAGACAATGGTATGTGTTCACTACTCTTCAGAAATAATAAATGGCTAGATAATGACAATTGTTTCAGCCAAAACATGCTACATGTGAGCAGACAAACAGCTAGAGGGGAAATATCAATAACCTCAGTCCTGTGAAAAGGCACCAAACAGGTAATTCCTGTTAGTTGGGGAATAGAGGTAAGCAAAGTCACTGCCTCACAGAGAACAGTCATGTTGACAGTACACCATCATCCTTCAGGTGTGGCTCATTACAATACTAAAAGATAGACAGTACAGTATCGGTTCAGCCCATTTTAGTCATCCTTATTTGACATTTTTAGAACATAAAGGGCTGTTATTAGTAGCAACACTTCCATCACCAGTCTGTTTTAGGTCAAAACTAGTCTCAAACAGAACCGTGTTTGCTACATACAGTCTAGTTTTATTCTAAAATATGGCCTCAAGAAAAATTATTTAGTCAGAGTGGGAGCCCAATGCTTTCATATCAAGTGAATGGAATATTGTGACGTACAGTGAGGATGTTCCAGTGCGAGGGTCGATGTATGTAGTGGCTCTCCTGTTGTGGTCCACAAAGTACGGGATGCCGTCGACAGTGAACCTCATCTCCCAGCCCTCTGGAAGAGGCTTTTCATTCAGCAGCCTGAGAGAGAGTGTGTCTGTCATTACTTGGACCAAGAGTCAGACACAGATCTGCACAATGTCTGAATTAACACTTCAGTTCCAGCACATGGGCATGTGGAGAGTACTAGAACCAGGGGCTGAGCTAATCTTGCCAGGATAGCCCCCACGGAGGTTAAAAGTAGCTGTTAGAATACATATCTGCACTAAGAGTAGCACAGATGAACTTCTCACCCCTGAGTGCGAGGGTCCTCCCACTGTGTAGTCCGTGTGGTGTGTTGGACAAAGTACACTCTCTCGTTGCTGTCAGTTCTTTTCTCTGAGGACGTAAAGCAATTCATGAAAAATTCTAGAAAACATTTAATGAATCTGTGCGATGTGAGGTAGTGAGATATTACCCCATCCATGTGGCAGCGGGCCCAGGGGATCAAACTGCTTATTCTCAGTGGCTGGAACCTGGTCCTGGAGCTTCAGTGCACCAGAGAAAATAAGGAATAATATTTGAACAAAGTTTAAAAAATTCAACTGATCAAGATTGGTTAAATATCACCAACTGAAAGAGGGGAAACTGTTTACAGCACAATATGTAAAGAATTAAGAGAAGCAGACAAACTGATAAGGCTGACAAACACTAATAGATTGTCTGGACACAACAGCAAGGCCCAATTAATTACATTTCATAGTTAGAGCAGTTATAGGAAGATAATATCATGTCTGGCTTGCCAGCTAGCTCATTTGGCTAAATAAAGCCAGGGGTGGGGTAGCATCCTCCTTTAGTTCTTTAGTTCCTAATAAACTTCCTGTAAATTACCCAATCCATTTGATGGCATTATCATTTCACAGAGTGCAAATAGCAGATTTCCCCATTTATTTAAAATCTTCATCTCTTGAGTGTTTCACAACTGTTCAGTACTGTTATTGAAGGAACTGAGCACTTGATTTGACCAGTCAGAGTTCCCACTTACCCCATTCACCCCAAATATGAAGCGCTGGTTGAACTGCTGCATGGCACCCTGTAGCTGGTTGCGTTGGTGCTGCCACTGTTCATAGTTCCGTACCGTCTCCATGGTGGGCCGTTGCCAGGTGGTAGTTCTGGTGATGTGGTCTACAAAGTAGACCCTGCCCATGGGGTCCACTCGCCGCTCCCACCTACACACAGGGCAAAGAGGAACAGGGGAGACCAGTATAAGAGCTTTGGCCATTTAGTATCTTCTAGTAACAAAGACACCATTCTCTGTGTTAGTATAGAGGTAGGAAAAATGCATTTGAATACTGTATGTAGAATGTATATTGTAGTTGGAGTATCAGTTGAGTATGAAGATACAGGATATGTAAGGGGAGTTACCCAGAAGGTAGAGGCTCAGGCCGCTCCCACGTCGTTCTCTTTTCCACATGATCTACAAAATACAGCCTTCCGTTCTGATCCACCCTCTGCTCCCATCTTCACAGCAACACAAAGAAAATGTTTACACTTAAAAAAAACAGTCCACCAGCTAAAAAAGCTAGAATCCAAATCACATCAGGTAGTGTGGAGTTACAGTATAAAAATGATGAGACTAAGTAACCCTGGAGCAATAATAACAGGTAATTGCAGTTGGTAAGCAGTCGCAGCAGACATATTTCAAACAGCTCGCTTGCTCACATCTTCAGTTTAACAGAACATGTCAGATGAACTCCTGAGTTGTATTGACACCACTAACTGAGAGTTACTGCCAGACCGATCAACATGGATGGCTTGACCCTTACCCAGGAAGCAGTGGGCCTGCAGCGACAGTGGGGACTCTGGGGGGGCCTGGAGCAACACTGGCTGCTTGTCTGGCTGCTATTGCTTGGCTCTGGTCGTGTGTAGGGGGTGGGGCATTGGGGTCTGCGGCTGGTACTGCAGGTGCAGGCATACGGACTGGGGTTTCTGAGCTGGGGCCATCGCTTCCTTCAGTTGGTATGGAACTATTAGAGGATGCTGCCGAAAACCAGTGAATGAGAAAAAAGATTGGATGAGTTTGAGAAAACGACACTAAATGGTTGTTTTCTGCCACATTATCTGACAAATGCATACAAAACTAAGCCATCGCAAAACTGGGGCCATCGCTTCCTTCAGTTGGTATGGAACTATTAGAGGATGCTGCCGAGGATGCTGCATAAAGCAAAACACCATGCCATAAAATCCCCAGGAGCATTAGTGTTGGTTTAAGATGGGCTAAGAGGTTGACCCACTCACCTGGAGAGGAGGTTGGTCTGCGTGGGGTGGGTGGTGGGGGTCGGGAGGGCCTGGGGGGCCGTAGAGGATTCCCCTTGGAGCCACCTGCTGACAGAGCGGGAGACCCTGTGCCGTTCACTGCGACCACACGCCCAGTTGGGGAAGCTCTGTGCTCCAAACCATCCACAGAAGGAGAGCCATCTCTACTCCTCCTGCCACAAGGTCAACTATTAACTCTGTTCATAAGCAAGAACATCATTACCACAGTAACCAGGAATAATAGGCTTACCTCACATCATGATCCCCGTTGTGTTGCGATTCCCCATTTGACATACCTGAGATCAGAAACACAAACAGAGTTGTGAACTGAACATACTGACGGGAAGCTGGAGCTTATTTTCTGGGCAGGTTGGGAAAACCATAACTCTCCCATAAATCAATACAGATAACAGTGCGGATAACATTGCACAGAGCAGACGCACTTCGGCTGTTGGCCTCGACAGCAGAGGCAAACATCTCTGGGTCGACCTGCATGCCGTCCAGACAGACAGACAGGTCCCCCACCACATCGGTCTGGTCTTTGTCTGTACTCAGCTGCAGGGTCTGCACCACCTCAGAGACTGAAGGGAAAACACCATGGAACAAAATCATTGGTTATCAGAGATGGGGGAAAGAACCTAGTTACAAATCAGGATATTATTTTTCACAAAATATCGTATTGTCAATAAGCTGAATATTATGTTTGCGCTAGTTGGCTGTATCTGCACCAAAACTATAGTATTTTTCCTTCATAGCTTGTTCTCCATCTTCTTTTTAAATAGGGAGCCAATTTGTTTTCAGGACTTTAATTTCCATAACTGATCAAAACTTATTTTCTCATGTCTCTCTCTCTTGTCCCTCTGCATCAGACATATAGTGAGCAATATGTTTGGAACATCGAGTTGCAATAAAATCACATTATCCAATCGCAATACATATATCAGCACCTAAGTATCACGATAATGTCGTATCGTGAGGTCCCTGGCAATTCCCAGCACTATTGGTTATGTAATAAAAAGCTTCCTTCCACTCAGTTCCTTGTCTGTCAAAAGCCTTTATCAGCACTTTGAGTCATCCTGCCACTTTGCACCAGGATGATAACCTTGAGTTTGAGACACAAGAGGGACATTAACGAACTGCTTGGATAGTATACCGCATAGGCTATGATCAATGATTATCTCGGTTGTCACCTTATGAAATATATCTTCAACAAACTAGTGGGAAAAAAAGTCATGGAGAGATCATTCCCGTAAAAGGAATACAAGGAGAGTCAAACAAATATACAGCCATAAGAAACAGAGTAATTACCCTACTCTAAAACTAAGCTGTCATTGTTTACTGCTTTGTCAAAATAGGAGACTGAACATATCACACCAATCTAGTTTGTCTTAAACTGTATTTGGCAAAATTGGCAGGGGACTGAATGAACTCTTTATGAAGGGGAAGTAATCTCATCTGCCTCTTATCTGTGACATCACACAGTCAAAGCAGAGGGAGGTGCTTGTGGCTGTGTTATGTAAGAGAGAGAGAGCACAGACACAGTACAGGCCCTTATCACACAGCCAAGCAAGGTATGCATAACATGATACAAGGAAGGCACTCACTATTCATGTCGTTGGATTTGAGTGTGTCGCTGACCTCCAGAGTTGCCATGCCTAACAATACGTCCGACTTCAAGGTCTGGTGACTCCATACCCGGAAGATGAGCTTGCTGAAAGGAGTGACAATTCTATTGCCGAGATAAAAGAAAAACATACAATGAAGATTACATTGGTTAATTCACTGGGAATATAGCATACATTTTAGGTGAGAGTTGATCAGACACGAAATAGTCAAAGATAATTATGATCAAATATCTGAAGACAAAACAAACAGCGTTAGCATGGAGGCAAATAGAAGCAAGTGTCCATGCCCACTATTACAGCTGCCTATTTAAACACTAAATATTTGCATGAAAAGACAGTTATGGAAGCGCATCAGCTTACTCAACCATAGTATAACTGCTCTGAATTCTCCACACCAAGACATACTGAAATTGGAGAGGGACTTTAAATTAAGAAGGGACTGCAGAGTAAGACTCCAGAGCTATATAAAGAAGGGATTGATTGTGTGGATGTGTTGGCACTTGGCACTACTAAATCATGAGTGGATCCTCAGTCAACCCTATACACTTGCGAGAGAATTTGTACTCGTTAAATTAATAGGCGGCTGTTCCTTGTGCTCAACAATAACACGATGACAACTTACACAGTGAGCAGCTGCTTCCATTTGGGACTGTGGGTGTTGTTGCATTTTTCGGTCTTTTTGGACTGGCCGTCAACTGCAACTTCAACATATGGACTGGGGCCAAACCAGTTCTTCTTGTTCTCTTTCAGTTTTGCTGATAGCACTGAGGAGATGAAGAGTGTTGTGAATTAGGGCAGAGCTAGAAGGAAAACTGACTGTTGGAAGTTTGACAGCAGCTCAGTTAGTAGTCGCGATGCTTGCAATGCCTGGGTAGTGGGTTCGATTTTGCCACCCATACATAACAATGTATGCACACATGACTAAATTACATATTTTACTATATTATAGGGCACTTCAGGTCAATTCTGTTTTATGAACATCACCCACACCCTGAGAGAGCATTTCCTATGTTTGGTATGGACTAAGCCCTTCAACACTCAAAATAAATGACAAGGATCAGGATTAAGAACCTACCCATAATTTGCAGTTGTGCCTTCATGGGGTAGCCATTCCCAGGGCCTGGTTTAGCAATGCTGGAGGCCATGACATACCTGCAACAAAACACCACACTCAGTCAACCATTCAATGGACCAACGCACATTCCATGCAATGCAAGTTACAGCCTTTCTATCCTCTGTCTCACTGCATTGTGAGAGACGCTTTATGATATTACAGTGAGCTTATCTAAATGTGATGTTATCTGATTGTAATGAAACAAAATATCATGGTCAGCATTCTGTTAGTTACACTATTACCACCCAGCAACTAACACAGACCTCTTTTGAATGGTAATGAAATCTTATTGCTATTAGTTAAAAGGTGTAATACGGTTATGCTTGTACCTACCATTCTCTGACGAGGCTAGACTTCTCTATAAGTACATGGAAGTCGGTGTCAAACTTACCGAGCTCAGATGTATATTTATACGATTCTTAAGAGTCATTTAGGTAATTCCACAGTAACAGAGTGACAGATTCAGATGTGTCACTTTAAAATGCATGTCAAACAAAAACAATTGCAAAGTTAAAGAAACCATACAAATCCATGCACAAGGACTACTTTGAACAGTGCAGATCCAAATGTTCTTAACAGAATGAAGGTTTGTGCTGTTTGTGTCCTCATTCTATTACCCACCTTTGCATCTGCACTGTTCTTGAAGTGAATGTGTTTTTGTAAGAATCTCAGTGGAAATTGTTGAAGCTAGTCCTTATGCATAGTATGGTTTGTATAACTTGGCAATCATTGGTTTGTTTGAAATGTATTTTAAAGTGAAAAAGTCCCAGTGTCAGTCTGTTACTGTGGAATTGCCCATTTACAAATAACTGTTCTCTGGAAAATGCCTCGAGTGTGATACCATCCCACAAGTAACTTTCTAGGGAAAATCAAATTGGTGAAAGTAGCACCAAGAATCATAGCCTAGTCCTCATTCCTGGTTCTCATTGTGCATAATGTACACTAAAGTGCATTCAGACCCCTTGGCTTTTTTCATATTGCTACATTACAGCCTTATTCTTAAAGTGAAAAAACGATTTTATTTCCTCTTCAATCTACACACAATACCCCATAATGACAACACATAAACAGTTGTTTTAAAACATTTTTTGTTGCAGATTAACTAAAAATAAAAAACAGTAATACCTTATTTACATTTGCTATGAGACTCGAAATTGAGCTCAGGCGCATCATGTTTCCATTAAACATCCTTGAGATTTTTCTCAGAGTCCAACTCTGGTAAATTCAATTGATTGGACATTATTTGGAAAGGCACACCTGTCTATATAAAAAGGTCCCACAGTTGACAGGATTGTGTTGAGGCACAGATTTGGGGAAGGGTACCAAAACATTTCTGCAGCATTGATGGTGACCAAGAACACAGTGGCCTCCATCATTCTGAAATGGAAGAGATTTGGAACCACCAAGACTCGTCCTAGACCTGGCTGGTCCGGCCAAACTGAGCAATCGGGGGAGAAGGGCCTTGGTCAGGGAGGTGACCAAGAACTGTCCCTCCTCTGTGGAGATGGGAGAACCTTCCATCTCTGCAACACTCCACCAATCAGGCCTTTAGGGTAGAGTGGCCAGACGGAAGCCACTCCACGGTAAAAGGCACATGACAGCCCCCTTGAAGTTTTTAAAACAAACGAGGAGAAAACAAGTTTCTCTGGTCTGATGAAACCAAGATTGAACTATTTGGCCTGAATGCCAAGCGTCTGGAGGAAACCTGGCTCCATCCCTACGATGAAGCATGGAGGCAGTAGGGATGTTTTCAGTGGCAGGGATTGGGAAACTAGTCACGATTGAGGGAAAGATGAACACTCCAGAGCGCTCAGGACAGTAGACCGGGGCAAAGGTTCCCCTTCCAACAGGACATAGACCCTAAGCACACAGCAAAGACAAGGCAGGAGTGGCTCTGGGACAAGTCTTAATGTCCTTGAGTGCCTGAGCCAGAGCCCAGACTTGAACACGATCCAACATCTTTGGAGAGACCTGAAAATAGCTGTGCGGTGACGCTTCTCATCGAACCTGACAGAGCTTGAGAGGATCTGCAGAGAAGCATTGGAGAAACTCCCCAAATACAGGTGTGCTAATCTTGTAGCGTCATATCCAAAAAGACTCGGGGTGTAATTGCTGCCAAAGGTGCTTTAACAAAGTACTGAGTAAAGGGTCTGAATACTTATGTAAATGTTTTATTTCAACATTTTGAATAAGTCGAGGGGTCTAAATACTTACCAAATGCACAGTACATGACCAAAAGTATGTGGACACCTGCTCGAACATATCATTCCAAAATTATGGCCGATTAGACCTGGCTCACAGTCGGCGTACCAATTCATCCCAACGGTGTTTGATGGGGTTGAGGTCAAAGCTCTGTGCAGGCCATTCCAAGTTCTTCCACACCGATCAACAAACCATTTCTGTATGGAACTTGTGTTGTGTACAGGGGCATTGTCATGCTGAAACAGGAAAGGGACTTCCCCAAACTGTTGCCACAAAGTTGGAAGCACAGAATCGTCTAGAATGTCATTGTATGCTTTAGCGTTAAGATTTCCCTTAATTGGAACTAAGGGGCCTAGGCCGAACCATGAAAAACAGCCCCAGACCATTATTCCTCCTCCCAAACTTTACAGTTGGCACTATGCATTGGGGCAGGTAGGGTTCTCCTGACATCCGCCAAACCCAGATTTGTCCTTCGGACTGCCAGATGGTGAAGCGTGATTCATCACTCCAGAGAACGCATTTCCACTGCTCCAGAGTCCAATGGCGGCAAGCTTTACATCACTCCAGCCGACACTTGGCATTGTGCATGGTGATCTTAGGCTTGTGTGCGGCTGCTCGGCCATGGAAGCCCAATTCATAAAGCTCCTGACAAAACAGTTATTATGCTGATGTAGCTTCCAGGGGCAGTTTGGAACTTGGTAGTGAGTGTTGTAAACGAGGACAGACAATTTTTACGCGCATCAGCACTCGCAGTTACCGTTCTGTGAGCTTCTGTGGCCTAACACTTCGCGGCTGAGCCGATGTTGCCATTGGACGTTTTCACATCACAATAACAGCACTTACAGTTGACCGGGGCAGAAATTTTACAAACCGATGAAAGTTGACAGTGCCACGTTGAAAGTCACTGAGCTCTTCAGTAAGGCCATTCTACTGTTGATGTTTGTCTATGGAGATTGCATGGCTACATGCTCAATTTTATACACCTGTCAGCAACAGGTGCAGCTGAAATAGCAGAATCCACTCATTTGAAGCAGTGTCTACATACACTATATTACACAAAGGTATGTTCCTTGCCTTTCTCCCCTATGCAAATGAGAGGAAAAAGCTCTTGACCAACTAACTTTGGTTGTACCCGGAGTCAATAATTTATTACTGCTGATCCTGGGCATACAGTGAGCGACTGCTTTTCTGACTAGTGAGTCACAAACTCATCAGCTACGACCAGGATCAGACTCACCTTAAGGCAATGATTACATCCCTCAGCTAAATATCAGATAATGCACAAATGAATAAAAAAAGTGGAAACACAGCCAAGGCTATTAGAGTTGATTACAGGTAACATTTGTAATGTTTCAATCTAGTCCTGCTTCAGGGCTAGAAGTAGGCTAGCGGATGGCAGTAGTCAAGTCAATAAACCATGAATCCTAATCAAGTATCAAGTCCCTAGGTTTCAAGTACGAGTCAGTCCTTTATACTCGAGTCACAAGGCCCTTGTCAGTGTTAAAAGCTGCAGTTCAACCATTTTTGTATCTACATTATGTTACATTGTTACACAATGCAAGACTAACTGGATAATACAGCTATGTAACATTTGCTGTTGTAGCTGGTATGTTGAATTATTCAAAAGAGAGATTTTCTAACAACAAAAGTCTTCTAAACTCCCATGGCTAGTTGCAGGGGGAAAGTTAGAAATTAGAAAATGCTCCTTAATTAAATTCAAATCCTTTTTTCTCCATGAAATAATCCAACAAGGTATACACCGCCATCTAGTCTTGTTGGATTACTTCATGCAGCAAAAACATTTAATTTAATAACTGAGCATAAATAAATTCCAACTTTCCCCCTAAAGCTAGCCTTGGGAGTTTAGATACCGGTGACGTCCAAATCGAGAACGAATTAAGTATTGCCAAGGTTAGACGAAAAGATCCTGACTGAAGGCTAAATAGCAGCTTAAGCATCTGTACACGACCTCAGGAAAGCTCTGCCGCTGAGGTTCTTGTTGACAAGGCTAGTAGGCTACTATCTTTCCACATAAACTACTGTTTGGGTTAGGTTATGTCTTTGGGTTTAACTAACGCACTACCAAGTTAATAGTTAACATAAGAACTGACAAAATCAACTATACTGTACACAAATATAATTGTTGGTCCCATGTTTCATGGGCTGAAATAAAATATTTGTTTTAGAGAATTTGGCAGTACGTCCAACTAGCCTCACAACCGCAGACCACTTGTAACCACGCAAGCCCAGGACCTACCGATATGGCTTCTTCACTTGCGGGATCGTCTGAGACCTGCCACACGCCAGCTGATGAAACTGAGAAATATTTCTGTCTGTAATAAATGCCCTTTTGTGGAGGGGGAAAAAAAACTAATTCTGATTGGCTGGGCTTAGATCCCCAGTGGGTGGGCCTATGCCCACCCAGGCCTCACCCCTGCCCAGTCATGTGAAATCCATAGATGAGGTCCTAATGGATGTATTTCAATTGAATGACTTCCTTTTATGAACTGTAACTCAGTAAAATCTTTTAAATTGTTGAATTTATATTGTTGTTCCGTATAATATTACACACAGGCATGTTTAACTTGTTTTTAAAGTATTGGTTAGAGTGCAACATTCCAGGAAGAGCTTTGTTTCTTGAAGAATACAACTTATAAATGCCAAACAACTTCCTTACCAATCATTACCCACAATGCATTGAGAAAGGTTAGCTACATTTACCCAGCCCCACCCCTCAGTTCAAACAAATTGGAGGGGTGGGGTTGTTGAAATTACAGTATGCTTTATGAACACATGTGACTGGATGACAGCAAGAGAACCCCAACGTCATTTTACGCAATAACAATATGTCTGGAGAACATAAACATAGCTAACTTTGATAGCATTTTGTTTGCCATCGCTAGGATTAGATGTTAACCATCAGTCGCATGACATTAGCAAAAGGCAAAGTGTAGGTATCTCCGACATGTTTGACAATGAAGAAGGCTAACGCGTTTAGCCTAGTTAGCTGAGTGGCTAAATTAGATGTAGTCTTAACTCAAAACGAGTGAAATTACAACCTTGAAACTCCGCTATCTGGTAGCTAGCGAAATGTTATTTACGTTCTGCTCCGGGATACAGAGCTTGGATGCAATATTTGTGTTGTTTACGTGTTACATATCAGCTGGCAACTTATGAAGTTATACCATCTATGAATGGGTTACTCACAACTGCTCGTGACAACACAAGAGCACGAAATACAAAAAAATACATTAAATTAAAAGCTGGCAGGTTAGCCTGTGTCGTGGCTGGCTGACCCAGTGTTTAGGCTAAATATTGTGGTTGAGGACCTCCCACCTCGGATGTTATGCTTACCCGAATCCAAGGGCAGAAGAAGTTCAAGACGTGACAGGCAACTTTCCTTAATATCCCGGTCTGTTTTGGTTCTTTTGCGGCTTCACTTCAAGAAATACACTTCCACCATATTCGTAATCGTCTCACGTGACCGAAACAAGGTGGTGCGCACGCATACTTTTTCTGTGGTGTTTATCTGCGGTTGGCATCAAACTTTATGGTTTATTGCCGCCACCTACTGTACTGGAATGTGGGCCAGAGACAGGGAGGTGGTAAATCCGTAGTTCCGGTTCTCTTAAAAATGTTGACACTCTTAATATGTTTTACTCCACATCCTTTCTCCTAAAGGTCTGTTTAGCTAGCACATCTACTTCCTCATTTCCTTTCACCCCCACATGGGCTGGGACCCAAGCAAAAACTTCTGGACACCCATCTGTCTCACCCGTGCATGAATTGGAGTACCGCATTTAGCTATATGAGCTAAGTGTTTGCATACTCATCAGCACAGTACATGAATCAGAGCATATATCTATTATGTTTGTCTTGACTTCCACCACTAACTGCAAGGCCAACAGTACAGCCATCAGTTTTGCAATGCATACAGCCAGGTGGTCTGTAATAAGTTTCCTTACTGCAAAACCATTTCCCTGTACAGCAAAGGCTGACCCAGTGTGACATGTCCATGGATCTTTTGATCCATCTGTATATATGAGCATAAAATCTTGAAATACAGTGCCTTCGGAAAGTATTCAGACCCCTTGACTTTTTCCACATTTATTCTAAAATGGATTCAAATTAATCTACACACAATACCCCATAATGATGACGCAAAAAACAGGTTTTTAGACAATTTTGCAAATGTATAAAAAAATTATAACTGAAATACCTTATTTACTGTACATGTATTCAGACACTTTGCTTTGAGTCCTGAAATTGAGCTACGGTGCATCCTGTTTCCATTGATCATCCTTGAGATGTTTTCTAACTTGATTGGAGTCCACCTGTGGTAAATAAAATTGATTGGACATGATTTGGAAAGGCAAACACCTGTCTATAGAAGGTCCCACGGTTTATGTCAGAGCAAAAACCAAGCCATGAGGTTGAAGGAATTGTCCGTAGAGCTCCGAGACAGAATTGTGTCGAGGCACAGATCTGGGGAAGGGTACCAAAAAATGTCTGCAGCATTGAAGGTCCCCAAGAACACAGTGGCCTCCATTATTCTTAAATGGAAGAAGTTTGGAACCCCCAAGACTTTTCCTAGAGCTGGCCGCCCCAGCCAAACTGAGCAATCAGGGAGAAGGGCCTTGGTCAAGGAAGTGACCAAGAACTTGATGGTCACAGAGCTCTAGAGTTCCTCTGTGGAGATGATCCTCTGTGGAGATGGGAGAACCTTTCAGAAGGACAACCATCTATGCAGCACTCCAACAAATTAGGCCTTCATTGTAGAGTGGCCAGACGGAAGCCATTCCTCAGTAAAAGTCACATGACAGCCTGCTTGGTTTTTGCCAAAAAGGTAGCTAAAGACTCTCAGACCATGACAAACAAGATTCTCTGGTCTGATGAAACCAAGATAGAACTCTTTGGTCTGAATGCCAAGCGTCACGTCTGGAGGAAACCTGGCACCATCCCTATGGTGAATCATGGTGGTGGCAGCATCATGCGACTTGTCCGGATCGAGGCAAAGATGAATGGAGCAAAGTACAGAGAGATCCTTGATGAAAATCTGCTCCAGGTGACTCAGGACCTCAGACTGGGGTGAAGTTTCACCTTACAACAGGACAGCGACCCTAAACACACAGCCAAGACAACGCAGGAGTAGCTTCTCTGAACGTCCTTGATTGACACAGCCATAGAACGAACTTAAACCTGATCGAACATCTCTGGAGACCTGAGACCTAGATGTGCAGAGACGCTCCTCATCCAACCTGACAGAATTGAGAGGATCTGCAGAGAAAAATAGGAGAAACTTCCCAAATCAAAATGTGCTGACTACAACATCACCTTACAGTGAAATGCTTACTTACAAGCCCTAACCAACAAAGCAATTTAAAAACAAATAAAAATAGCTAAAAAAGAATAAGTAATAATAAAAAATTATATACAGGGGGTACCGATACAAAGCCAATGTCCAGGGGCACTTGTTAGTTGAGGTAATTGAGATCAAGTCTGGGTATACATTTGATTAGATGTTCAGGAGTCTTATGGATTGGGGGTAGAAGCTGTTTATGAGCCTCTTGGACCTAGACATGGCACTCCGGTACCTCTTGCCATGCGATAGCAGAGAGAACAGTCTATGACTAGGGTGGCTGGAGTCTTTGACAATTTTTAGGGCCTTCCTCTGATAACGCCTGGTGTGGAGGTCCAGCATGGCAGGAAGCTTGGCCCCAGTGACATACTGGGCCGTAAGCACTACCCTCTGTAGTGCCTTGCGGTCAGAGGCCGAGCAGTTGCCATACCAGGCAGTGATGCAACCAGTCAGAACGTTCTTGATGGTGCAGCTGTAGAACCTTGTGAGGTTCTGAGGACCCAAATCTTTTCAGTCCCGTGAGGGGGAATATATTTTTTGTGCCCTCCTCACGACTTTCTTGGTGTGCTTGGACCATGTTAGTTTGTTGGTGATGTGGACACCAAGGAACTTGAAGCTCTCAACGTGCTCCACTACAGCCCCGTCGATGAGAATGGAGGCGTGCGCAGTCTTCTTTTTCCAATAGTCCAAGATCATCTCCTTTGTCTTGATCACATTGAGGGAGAGGTTGTTGTCCTGGCACCACACGGCCAGGACTCTGACCTCCTCCCTATAGGCTGTCTCCTCGTTGAAAGTCATCAGGCCTTACGTTGTGTCATCGGCAAACTTAATGGTGATGTTGGAGTTGTGCCTTGCCGCACAGTCATTCGTGAACAGGGAGTACAAGAGGGGTTTGAGCACGCACCACTGAGGGGCCCCAATGTTGAGGATAATCGTGGCGGATGTGTTGTTACCTACCCTTACCACCTGGGGCAGCCAGTCAGGAAGGCCAGGATCCAGTTACAGAGGGAGGTGTTTAGTCCCAGGGTCCTTAGCTTATCGATGAGCTTTGAGGGCACTATGGTGCTGAATGCTGAGCTGTAGTCAATTAATAGCATTCTCACATACAGTTGAAGTCAGAAGTTTACACACACCTTATCCAAATACATTCAAACTCAGTTTTCACAATTCCTGACATTTAATACTAGTAAAAATTCCCTGTCTTAGGTCAGTTAGGATCACCCCTTTATTTTAAGAATGTGAAATGTCAGAATAACAGTAGAGCGAACGCTTGCCTTTAAATAGTTTAACTTGGGTCAAACCCTTTTCGGGTAGCCTTCCACAAGCTTCCCACAATAAGTTGGGTGAATTTTGGCCCATTCCTCCTGACAGAGCTGGTGTAACTGAGTCAGATTTGTAGGCCTCCTTGCTTGCACACGCTTTTTCAGTTCTGCCCACATATTTTCTATGGGATTGAGGTCAGGGCTTTGTGATGGTCACTCCAATAGCTTGACTTTGTTGTCCTTAATATATTTTTCCACAACTTTGGAAGTATGCTTGGGGTCATTGTCCATTTGGAAGACCCATATGCGACCAAGCTTTAACTTCCTGACTGATGTCTTGAGATGTTGCTTCAATATATCCACATAATTTCCCACCCTCATAAAGCCATCTATTTAGTGAAGTGCACCAGTCCCTCCAGCAGCAAAGCACCCCCACAACATGATGCTGCCACCCCCGTGTTTCACGGTTGGGATGGTGTTCTTCGGCTTGCAATCCTCCCGCCTTTTCCTCCTAACATAACGATGGTCATTATGGCCAAACAGTTCTGTTTTTGTTTCATCAGACCAGAGGACATTTCTCCAAAAAGTACAATCTTTGTCCCCATGTGCAGTTGCAAACTGTAGTCTGGCTTTTTCATGGCGTTTTTGGAGCAGTGGCTTCTTCCTTGCTGAGCGGACTTTCAGCTTGTGTCGATATAGGACTCGTTTTATTTTGGACATAGATACTTTTGTACCTGTTTCCTCGAGCATCTTCAAAAGGTTCTTTGCTGTTGCTCTGGGATTGATTTGCACTTTTCGCACCAAAGTACGTTCATCTCTAGGAGACAGAACGCGTCTCCTTCCTGAGCGGAATGACGGCTGCGTGGTCCCATGGTGTTTATACTTGCGTACTTTTGTTTGTACAGATGAACATGGTACCTTCAGATGTTTGGAAATTGGTCCCAAGGATGAACCAGACTTGTGGAGGTCTACAATTTTTTTCTGAGGTCTTGGCTGATTTCTTTTGTTTTACCCATGATGTCAAGCAAATATTTTGAAGGTAGGCCTTGAAATACATCCACAGGTACACCTACAATTGACACAAATGATGTCAATTAGCCTATCATAAGCTTCTAAAGCCATGACATCATTTTCTGGAATTTTACAAGCTGTTTAAAAGCACAGTCAACTTAGTGTACATAAACTTCTGACCCACTGGAATTGTGATACAATGAATTATAAGTGAAATAATCTGTCTGTAAACAATTGTTGGAAAAATGACTTGTGTCATGCACAAAGTAGATGTCCTAACCGACATGCCAGAACTATAGTTTGTTAACAAGACATTTGTGGAGTGGTTGAAAAAACGAGTTTTAATGATATCTACCTAAGTGTATGTAAACTTCCGACTTCAACTGTAGGTGTTCCTTTTGTCCAGGTGGGAAAGGGTGTTGTGAAGTGCAATAGAGATTGCATCATCTGTGGATCTGTTAGGGCGGTATGCAAATTGGAGTAGGTCTAGGGTTTCTGGGATAATGGTGTTGATGTGTGCCATGACCAGCCTTTCAAAGCACTTCATGGCTACAGACGTGAGTGCTACGGGTCAGTAGTCATTTAGGCAGGTTACCTTAGTGTTCTTGGGCACAGGGACTATGGTCGTCTGCTTGAAACATGTTGGTATTGCAGATTCAGACAGGCAGAGGTTAAACATTTCAGTGAAGACACTTGCCAGTTGGTCAGCGCATGCTCGGAGTACACGTCATAGTAATCCGTCTGGCCCTGTGGCCTTTGTGAATTTTGACCTGTTTAAAGGTCTTACTCACATTGGCTGCGGAGAGCGTGATCACACAGTCGTCCAGCTGATTCTCTCATGCATGTTTCAGTGTTACTTGCCTCGAAGCGAGCATAGAAGTATCTGGTAGGCTTCTTATAAGCTTGCGAGTTAGAGTTCTGCTCCTTGAAAGAGTTATCTCTACCCATTAGCTCAGTGCAGATGTTGCCTGTAATCCATGGCTTCTGGTTGGGGTATGTACGTACAGTCACTGTGGGGATGACGTCATCAATGTACTTATTGATGAAGCCAGTGACTGATGTGGTGAACTCCTAAAGAATCCCGGAACATATTCCAGTCTGTGCTAGCGAAACAGTCCTGTAGCTTAGCATCTGCTTCATCTGATCACTTTTTTATTGACCGTGTCACTGGTGCTTCCCGCTTAAATTTTTGCTTGTAAGCAGGAATCAGGAGGATTACATTTCGGTCAGATTTGCCAAATGGAGGGCGAGGGAGAGCTTTGTACGTGTCTCTGTGTGGAGTAAAGGTGGTCTCGAGTTTTTTTCCCTCTGGTTGCACATTCTACATTCTGGTAGAAATGAGGTAAAACAGATTTAAGTGTCCCTGCATTAAAGTCCCAGCTTCTTCCAGTTCGTGGTGAATAATCGCTGTTCTGATGTCCAAAAGTAATTTTCGGTCATAAGAGACGGTAGCAGCAACATTATGTACAAAATAAGTTACAAAAAATGCAAAAAAATGAACAAAATAAGTTGGTTAGGAGCTCGTAAAACATTAGCCATCCTCTCTGGCGCCATTTCAGGTGAGCCAAGCTTGTAGCGTCATACTCCAAAAGACTCAATGCTGTAATCACTACCAAAGGTGCTTCAGAAATGTACCGACTAAAGGGTCTGAATAAATTTGCAAAATTTCTAAACCTGTTTTTGCTTTGTTATTATGGTATTGTGTGTAGATTGAGGGGGGGGGGGAACTATTTCAAAAATTTTAGAGTAAGGCTGTAACTTAACATAATGTAGAAAAAGTCAAGGGGTCTGAATACTTTCCATATGTAATGTTCGTAAAACATAAGTAATATTAATATATTACCTTAAACTCAGGAACACCAAAAGCTGCACCTGTCCTCCCTGTTTTATGGTCCTTAGATCCATTTGTGAATATATTCAACAAAGCATGGTACTGTGTTCTTAAATGGTCACTTACAACTGAATCTACTCCTTCCTCAACATCTCTTACCCTCTCAAGCAACCCTACATCTATCACTTGCAGCGGGAGCAGCCAAGGTGGGATAGCAGGAAGAACCACAGAGGAGCTAAACTTCTTCCTTAACCTCTCGCCATGCCATTGCCTATCCACCCAAAACTGGTATTCAGATTTCGTTCATGTTCCCAGCACTCCAAGAGTACCATTTTTGTAGGATGTGTAACCTTATGTCTTTGTAGATTTACCCAATGTGTCATGCTTAGTTGTTGTCTTCTTAACTTTAACAGCATCTCTCCCAACTCTACCTCCATCGCTATGGCGCTACCGATGCTGTCACATATGCTATAATGGCACAGATATAAAGATGAGTTCTATATCTATTTATATGTGTGATGGAGCCTGCCCCCACCGCTGGAAAAGGATACAGATAAAACATTATAGCTAAAAATGTAACACACTAGCTAGGTTTCCATCCAATTGGTGACAGATTTTCATGCAAATATCACCATAAAGAAAATATAGGTATTTTCCCACCAGTGTTTCCATCAAACGGACTTGTTGCAGATAACAGTCAGTACATGATGACATAGTGCACATAAAATGTCTTTTTTTTCCCACCTACAGTGCTGATAGGTTCTACATGATGATATTATGGATAAAAGCTAGAATATTTTTATTTGTCAAAAGGCAGTCGAGATCATCATGTCACCAGAATAACACCCTCAATATTTATTGTAAGGAGCATCAACATGACCATGCATTTTCACAACTCTGTGAAGTTCATCATTTATTTAATCTGTAGACTAATTAACGGCATGGTTTCCCGAGTCATATACATATAAAGGATGTGTAACCTTATGTCCTACATTTCTTGCATAACTAATTTTAGACAAAAAAAGACCCCCCCCCCCCCCCCCCCCATGTCGAACTAACAAATGATCTGTCGGCATTCATAACATTTTACCGAAACTTCCTATTTCCATCACAGCTGTTGTGCTTTTTTTCATACTTTATGATAAAAATTGTGGATGGAAATGTGGTTACTGACAGTTATTTGTAGTTCTAGATTTCAGCTTCCATTTTGTAAATATAACATACAATGTATTTGTTTTTATCTGTAGGCTTAATGACATTATTACTTTTACTTGTTCATCATAATTTGTATAATTTTGTTGATCCGGTAACATTCATGCAAAAGACTGAACAGAATATATTCAGCAACAAAAAAAAAAAGAGAAAATGGGAGTCCTAAATAGACATCAGAGGGCAGCATTACTCAGTAGCTACTGAGTGGCTACGTGTAATGTCTTTATGTCAGAGGGTGAAATCCTTATGTCTGTGCTCAGTACTCTTGAATATTAACTAGAATGTTAGATCATGAGAAATTGAGTGAGTTACCAAAATTCGGGTTGTGCAGAGTTTCCTTCTTTTTTTTTGACCATGCAAGGTCTATGTTTATAAATGTAACTGTGACTTCATTCAATTGAAACATCAACAAAAAATCACACACTTTTCAGCCAATTATTTTCTATTATTTTCTATTTAATGTGAGTGAAGCAGCAGCTTGCTATAGTCTAAAAGCCTCAAACAGCTGACCTGGCGTTAATGTCAACAGTCATGTGCAGTGGAAGGAGTAGTTGGTTGACTACATCACATAAGAGTGACTATAAAATATGTCTGAGAATGACTTCAACAATTGAAACACTGAATCAATCATGGAAATAACCAATTAAGCTCAGAAATGAAATGTAAAGCTGCAATATGTAACTTTTTGGGCTACGACCGAATTCACATAGAAATATGAGTTATAGATCTGTCATTCTCATTGAAAGCAAGTCTAAGAAGTGGTATATCTGTTCTTTGTGCACTATGCTTCCAGTTCTGAAGTTTCGTATTTGCTTCTTTTACTTTCGGTTTTGTACACCAGCTTCAAAAAGCATAAAATACAATATTTATGTTTATTGAAAATATATTTCACATAGGTTGAGATGGTACAATGAATATCTACATTGCTTGTTTGTCACATAAATTGAATTTAGTAGAACTTTTCGAATTTTAGCAACCAGGAAATGGTGGTGTGATTTTGTATATTGCACCTTTAATGTTGATAATAAAATCCACAAGAGCCTCATGCCCGTGAGATGGACCGCCCTCAATATCTGCGGTTATCAGTTCAATGCGTTGGTGCGGGCTGGACGCAGTGCCTGAAACATTTATACTGGAACATGTGAAGGTGGGAAGATTTGGAAAGTAGTTAGAGCATCCAACAAATTCTTAAGGTATTTTTGCATATTTTCCAAGAGTATGTCCATGTTAGATTTAAATGTTTTTGCTTGTAACATAAATATATTTTTAATTTTTTTAAACCAGTTACGGAATGTGACATCTATGTTACTGTGATTGTCTCACGATTTCAAATCATAGACAGGCTACGCGCGTAGCCTATCAGTAAATTAATGCATGTATGCCCAGCGAAACTTCAAGAACTTAGTGTCTTTTTAAGTAAATGGAAAATTTTAGTTTCTAAACAAAATGTCAATTAGTAAAAACAATTAAAACACATTTGGTTATATTGGCACATTTGGGCATTAATGCACGGATAACTCCACCCAAACATGTTGAGTGAATAACAAGCCCAGACCAGTTAGTTGGTTGCCTTGTTTGGGAATTGGAGTGCATGAATTTAAAGTTGCAAAATCGAATTATGTGTACGTGTTTGTGCGCGTGCGTGTGGACGTAAGCGGTTATTGCAACAAATTAGCCTTTTAAGAACAAGTAATATACGTGAAATGAAATTTATTTCCTTGACAGTTGTGCCTTCATAACTACATGTGACTGTTTTATGTCACTCATATTATGAATAGGGATCACATCAAATGCTGGCAATAAGTAACTTGAGGTGTTTCCAGATCTGTTCCATTTATGCATATTGTTTTACTGGTTTTAAAGGGAAAGTTCGCCCAAATTACAAAATTGTATTTGGGTTTCCTTACATGACTGCCGTCCATGCTTTGATTTAGTTTCCCTGTCACGGTTTCCACATGCTAATGTTTTATCATTTGTGGCACAAATTCCATTCAAGTCATGGGACAAATATTATACATTTTCGTGCATCATGTTTAAAACATCTACAAGTGACTTTGTTGAGCTTCACAAATCAATTTTAGATACTTTAGGATGGTTTGAACATGATGTGTGAAAAATTACCATGACTTGGGGCTTGTGCCACAAATGCTAAAATGTTAGCATGTGGAAACAGACCAGGGAAATACTTTGAAGTACTACTTAAGTCGTTTTTTTTTGTTATCTCTACTTTACTATTTATATTTTTGATTACTTCTACTTTTAGTCCATTACATTCATAAAGAAAATAAGTATTTTTTACTCTTGTACATTTTCTCTGACACCCAAAAGTATTCTTCACATTTCGATTGCTTAGCAGGACAAGAAAATGGTCCAATTCACGTGGTCATCCCTAGTGCCTCTGATTTGGAAGACTCACTAAACACAAATGCTTCATTTGTAGATGATGTCTGAGTGTTGGAATGTGGCCCTGGCTATCTGAGAAATGTTAAACAAGAAATTGTGCTGTCTTGTTTGCTTAATATAATACATTTGAAATGATTTATAACATTTACTTAAGTATATTTTATTTAAAAAATGTGCATGTAAGCAATCCATTTTTCAAGATGTATAACTTTCAAAAGCATAAATACAGACAATATGATGCATTCATACCAGCTGTATTTATGTATTTTGAAAGTTATATCTTAAACTTGATTGCTTATATTCAAAACCTTTTGGGACTATATCAACAATGGACTAATGAAACAAATACCAAAATATAGTGTGTGGGTGGATCTTTCCTTTTAATTATATTTAAAACCAAATACTTTTAGACTTAAGTATTATTTTACTCTGTGACTTTCACTTTTACTTTTACTAATCTTTACTATTATTCAACTATGACAATTGGGTACTTTTTCCACCACTGGAAACTAAACCAAAGCATGATTGTGGTCATGTCTTGTCTATAGACTGCTTACAGGTTAAGGAAACCAATGTGTCATTTTTTTATTTGGGTGAACTATTGCTTTTAATGGTGCTGTTCAGAAGTCCCCGCCCCCCAACATGTCTTTGCCCCAGAACATGCTGGACCTGCCAGGCAGCTGTTGAGTGGTATAAATAGGTTTTGTGTGCCTTGTACTTTAGTCCAAAACCCTTTTGCAATCATGCCAAGACACTGTACCTAACTAACCTCTGCTTTTTTGGGGTAGTGAAAGGAAATGGGGGCCAGGGTATCATGTTACCTATGTATTCTTTTTCTATTTTGAGAAACTGGATGGCATATAAACTGGTAGTTGGGGGGGCATCCTCCCAGTCCTACTGGCATCACAGTGATAAGTTATGGGAGTTGGGACAGTGTGTTGAGGTGCTGTTCTGGACAGTCTGTGCTGTCTTTCTTTCTCTCTATCGCTCTTTGCCTCCAGGAAAAATTGTGGCATGGCTCCAAGCTTGGAAAACTATTTTTGGATCCAGCTATGGGAAAATAAGCAAGTCCATAATCACTCACAAATAGACAGCTTTTTGAAAATCCCTAGAAAACAAAACAGTGATTTATGGAATCAGTCAGTAAAAGTAAAGAATCTTTTCCATGAAATACTCTACCATTTGTCAGATTAGACTTTGCACTGTGGTCCATACAGTAGTTGAGGTAGGTTTACACATTATGTACAGTATGCACTGACCCTATCTTGCACTGACTATGCACAATCACAAGACTATATACACTGAGTGTAGAAAACATTAAGAACACCTACTCTTTCCATGACAGACTGACCAGGGGTATTCAGGTGAAAGCTATAATCCCTTATTGATGTCACTTGTTAAATACATTTCAATCAGTGTAAATGAAGGTGAGGAGACAGGTTAAATACAGATTTTTAAGCCTTGAGACAATTGAGACCTGGATTGTGTATGTGTGCCTTTCAGAGGGTGAATGGGCAAGACAAAAAATGTAAGTTTCTTTAAACGGGGTATGGCAGTAGGTGCCAGGCGGACTGGTTTGTGTCAAGAACTGCCACACTGCTGGGCTTTCCACACTAAACAGATTCCCATGTGTAGCAAGAATGGTCCACCAAAGGACATGCAGCCAACTTGACACAACTGTGGGAAGCATTGGAGTCAACATGGGCCAGCATCGCTTTGGACACCTTGTAGCGTCCATGTCCTGATGAATTGAGGCTGTTCTTGGGGCAAAAGGGTGGGTGGAACTCAATATTAGGAAGGTGTTCTCAATGTTTTGTACACTAATTGTATACACACTCACTCCACACACACTACACTGCCACTCTCACACAAAACCAACACAAATTCACATACAGTACATATGCACACACATGCTTACAGACACAAGACAAACACACACACACACACACACACACACACAACTCTTATCTATCCTGACACCTAGTGACTTTACCCTGCCTTCATGTACATACAGAATCTACCTCAAATGCAGCATACAATGCTGTTAAGGTAAAGCTCACAAGTGAATATTGGTATAATATTGGGAAGATGAAATAATTAGTTATCATTAGTATTATGTTCCACACTTTGCCGTTATCTCGGTATCTTAAGGTCTTATTGTCCTCAGTGCTATTGCAGTTATTGTTCTTTCTCGCTGTCCTTTTTTCTTTTTCCATTAATTCCAAAAGAGGATGCACTTCTCATGGTCATGCCATAGGCTTACAGGGTTTTGGCTGGGCGCTTGAGGGGTGGTAGCATTGAAACAGGTTTCATGGGGCAGTACCAATTCTTTACTTTGGCCATGCCAATCGGTGGTTGAAGGTGTGCATTAAGACACTAAACGTGTGTTATGGGTACAGAGGTGGTATGATAGTATCAGGGACAATCTGGGATTGGGGAGACTTTCACAGGGAGGATATTGGAAGACAGCTGGAGGTCCACTTGGAGTCAGTTGCAGCTACAGTATGTTTAGCAGTGCATACATTTTAGTACAGCTACATGGATAGAGGTCATGTATTGATTCTTGTAGTATTGGTAAGTATGATACATTCAGGGTGTCTAGCAGCTTGATCATCATGGTATATTTCGTTAGTAAGTTTACAGGCATGTATAATTGAAACTTGTATCTCATTATGAGTATAGCTAGTTATAATTGTAGTGGTTTAGCAGATTATACAAAAAGACGATGGGTCTTTCCTGTAAACAATAGATATTACTTATCTTTTAGCCAGGTAAACTCACTTTACAATTACAGATGAGGTTGTGTGGGGAAAGGACTGGGAGAGAGCAATATAGTTCTGTCATGGGCAAAGAAACTCAAAAGTGGTGATGGTATTAAATGATCAATTGTCTTGATCTGAATGTGCAAACTGTCCAAACAAGGAATTCAACCTCATGGCTTGGTTTTTGCTCTGACATGCACTGTCAACTGTGGGACCTCATATAGACAATTTATTTTACAAAAAGGTGGACTCCAATCAAGTTGTAGAAACATCTCAATGATGATCAATGGAAATAGGATGCACTTGAGCTCAATTTCGAGTCTCATAGCAAAAGTTCTGAATTTATTTAACTAGGCAAGTCAGTTAAGAACAAATTCTTATTTTCAATGATGGCCTAACAGTGGGTTAACTGCCTGTTCATGACAGATTTGTACCTTGGGGATATGAACTTGCAACCTTTCGGTTACTAGTCCAACACTCTAACCACTAGGCTACCCTGCCACCCCAGAATACTTACGTAAATGTAATGTTTCTGTTTTTTATTTTTTATAAATTAGCAAACATTTCAAAAACCTGTTTTTGCTTTGCCATTATGAAATTGATGAGGGGAGAAAAACATTTTAATCCATTTTAGAAGAAGGCTGTAACGTAACAATGTGGAAAAAGTCAAGGGGTCTGAATACTTTCCGAATGCACTGTACCAATAGCTGCCCTTCTTTGCAAAGCATTGGAAAGCCTCCCTGGTCTTTGATTGAATCTGTTTGAAATTCACTGTTCGACTGAGGGACCTTACAATTATCTGTATGTGTGGGGTACAGAGACTAGGTAGTCATTCAAAAATCATGTTAAACACTTTATTGCACACAGAGTGAGTCCATGCAATTTATGTCACTTGTTAAGCTAATTGTTACTCCTGAACTTA
Organism: Oncorhynchus mykiss; assembly: GCF_057628025.1. Taxonomy (NCBI): domain Eukaryota; kingdom Metazoa; phylum Chordata; class Actinopteri; order Salmoniformes; family Salmonidae; genus Oncorhynchus; species Oncorhynchus mykiss. The sequence goes on along the minus strand of NC_143030.1, from coordinate 60,258,048 downwards.
TTTAGGTTTGCCATAACAAAGGGGTTTAATACTAATTGACTCAATACATTTCAGCTTTTCATTTATAATAAAGAATAAAAATAAATAATAAAAAAAAAAATATATATATATATATATATATATATATATATATATATATATATATAAAACATAATTCCACTTTGACATTATGGGGTATTGTGTGTAGACAAGTGACATATCAATGTTTAATCAATTTTAAATTCAGGCTGTAACACAGCAAAATGTGGAAAAGGTCAAGATGTGCGAGTACTTTCTGAAGGCAAAATAAAAATAGTAAATAATGGTTACTTCTCAATGCATTGAACTGTCAAGGAGTTCAACAAGGTTGCCCATTGTCTTCGTATCTTTGTTTTGGCCATCTAAATGTTAACTATGAAAGTTAGCAAAAATGAACAGGATCTTGCAACCAGGGAGAGTGCCATACCTCTCCATTTACGGAAATCACACTGATATAACTCTAGTCATATCACAGTTCACATAATGACTTATGGCACGCTTACTCCAGACGAATAGTTTTTCAAATTATATGAGCAAAAAATAATTTTATTTGGAAGGGTAAGACAGACAAAATTAAATATGCCTATTTATATAATGAATAAGAGTTTGTGTCTAAAATGATTACACATTAAAGCATTAAACCTCTCACTAAAAGCTAAAGTAATACAAAGGTTATACTCAAACAAGCCATACAAAGCTGGTTGCAATTCCAGTTATCCCCCAGAAAAGACAGAATAAATATTATGGTTAAACACAAATATACTGATTGATTAACAAAATTCAAAAATCTTTATTAAAAAAAAAAATCTTTGTTCATGATATTAGGAATGGTGGAGTTATGTCACAAGTGCAGTGAACAAAAATATGGAAATGTTTGATCTATCAAAATTACAACCAACTGATTGCAGCATTAACCAACTGATTGCAGCATTAACCAACTGATTGCAACGTTACTGCACAAATGAAGGAGGCAGGTGGAAGGGGGAGAAGGTTCTTGTGTGTCTGCCTTTTATTAATTCAAATACCAAAATTAGCAATTTTAGGGGGCCATAAAATAAACGCATATACCAGTTTCATCTGAGGACAAATGTCGACAGCGGCGGCGCAATACAGGTTGCAAAATAACTGGGAAAAGATTTTGGATGTTCCATGGCACATGGTTTATGAACTGATACACAAAACAACGCTTTATTCCAAACTTAAAGTTTTTCAATTAAAATTATTATTATTCTTGCCACCAATAGAATGTTGTGTAAAACCATCTCATCTCGGCAGATTTTGCTGAGAAGAAACAATCATTAGATCACTTATTCTGGTATTACCCCTGTGTAGCTTATTTCTGATCACAGGTTCAGGAGTGTCTGAAAAATCACATTTACCTAAAACTAGCCCTGCAAATAACACTGTTGGGAGATTTGGAAAGCCATTGTCAATCAACAATATAATAATTTATGTAAAAAAATACATCTTTAACTTACAATCTGTAGATACTATGTGATTAGAAAGGTTCAGAATGTATGTGAATTATCCCAGCACAGTTGGAAAAATATATGGCACATATAAGGGGGTGGTTTACGGAGATACTGTAGGTGGGATGGGCTGAGAGCAGCTCAGGGGTGGGTTTTAAAGCCCTTGATCTATAATATTTATGACTGCAAACACTATATATAATGTACAGTATACCGGATGTGTTTAAGTACCATCTATCCAGATGTACACTGAACAAAAATCTCTTAAAGTCGTCTTAGAAAATTTGGTAGTACGTCCAACTTGCCTCACAACCGCAGACCATGTGGAGGTTCTGGGCTGGCGTGGTTACACATCTGGCTTCTTCACCTGCGGGAACGTCTGAGACCAGCCACCTGGACAGCTGATGAAACTCGGTTTGCACAACTGAAAAATGTCTGCACAGACTGTCTCAGGGAAGCTCATCTGCGTGCTCGTCATCCCCACCAGGGTCTAGACCTGACTGCAGTTTGGTGTAGTAACAGACTTCAGTGTGCAAATTCTCACCTTAGTTGGCCACTGGCACGCTGGAGAAGTGTGCTCTTCATGGATGAATCCCGATGAACTGTACCGGGCAGATGGCGTCGTGTGGGCGAGAAGTTTGCTGATGTCAACATTGTGAACAGAGTGGCGGTGGGATTATGGTATGGGCAGGCATAAGCTATGGACAACGAACACAATTGCATTTTATTGATGTCAATTTGAATGCACAGAGATGCCGTGATGAGATCCTGAGGCCCATTGTCGTGCCTTTCATCTGCCGCCATCACCTCATGTTTCAGTGTGATAAGGCACACCCCATGGTCGCAAGACTATGTATACAATTCCTAGAAGCTGAAAATATTTTTTTACTCTGCATCATTGGTGAGGGCTCGTAAGCAAGCATTTTACGGTAATGTCTATATCCGTTGTATTCGCTGAATATGACGAATACATTTTAATTGACAGAACTGTTTTAGTTATAATAAAACATTTCGGGAATCATTTTCAGGCAGTTAAATGTAAAAAAAATATATTACTGACACCAACAACCAATGTTGAAAGTTCAAATTTTCTTCCTTCTAAAACCCTCTGCCTTTGTGTAGGTGTAACAATGGCATATTTTTAACCCGTGGCTGTTGGGAGAGGGGGACGGAAGTGCCAGGACAACTAAGGAAGAGAGGCCTCCTCATACTTTATCCTTCCTGGGATTTGGAGAGGCTCTCTGCAGCCCCTTTGAAATACAAATAAACAGGCCTCTCCCCAGTGAGTAACAGTCAGTGAGCTATGACTGCCTGACCTACAATTAGCAAAAGAGAGGGGGAAATTGTGTAGAGGTCGTCCCTAAGCTCAACAAATGGTTTACCATTATTGCATAGAACTCCGTTCCATCTCATATTGCTCAAATAAACAGCAAACCTGGTTTCAAAAAACAGATGAAGCAACACCTCACGGCACAACACCTCTCCCCTTATTTTACCTAGATAGTTTGTGTGTATGTATTGATATGTAGGCTACATGTGCCTTTTAAACCTTTTTTTAATGTAGTTCTGTCCTTGAGCTGTTCTTGTCTATTAATGTTCTGTATTATGTTATGTTTTGTGTGGACCCAGGAAGAGTAGGTGCTGCTTTTGCAACAGCTAATGGGGATCCTAATAAAATACCAAAACTACCAACGTCATGTGGCAAGAAAGAACTAATTGGCACCAGAGAGCCACCATTAGAATGTAACCCCTAAAGGACAGAAATAGATTCATTGCTCTCGGGGGTCATGGGGTCATCAAAAAGGAGCTGGGAAATCCAAATATTTTTCATAAAAACATGGAATGCATGATTAGCATCTCTCCTAGTCAAATGGGTTACAGATGCTTCTAACGCGTGGGTGGAAATATAGAGCCCAGACGTCATTAAGGTCTGATGTCTCAGAGGAATTTATAAAACTGACTGGATGAAAGTGAAATAAAACGGTAAACAGCTTAGGGTTAGGGTGGATGGTGCTTTGTGGAGACAAAAAAACACGAGAAAGGCTTTTCTGAGAGACCTTGGTTTTAGAATCACACCATAAGATGATATTGTATTGTCCGGTCAAAGACAGCCAGGTTAGACAAATCATAAAGAAGGGGTCTTCTTGCCATATGATGGGGGTAGTTGAGCCTTGGGATGATTATGCACATCATAACACAAAAAGGTTTCAGGACCTGGGTTGAAAATGACATTTACATGGCAATCCATTTCACAAACGCGTCAGCCACTTTAGAGTCCTATGGAAATCGTGGGAAACGTGTTGCTTCCCCTCCATCCACTTTGAGTTCCCTCGTAAAAGTCCAACACAATATAAACAGCTCCTCTTGCTGCTGTCGGTAATACTCAAGTTGTTCAATATACGGTGCGACCCACATTAAAAAAATACTATTGTATAAAAACTATATTTCCCGTAGTGTTTTTGTGGACTTTAGTCTGCAAAAACACTACACTGAAATACTGTAGTATTTAATGTAGTATTTACAGTTAACTCAACTAAATACTGTAGTAAATATACTTGTTTATAATTAATGTGGTGTATTTGCAGGCTGTAGTATTTACTGTATTGTTTTTGCAGACTAGTTTACTGTAATTTTTACTGTAGTGTTTTTGTGGACGTTACTGCAGTGTTTACTATAGTGTTTTTGTTTTATTATATTTTACATAAATGGAGGCTTTCTCCTTCAGGAAACATACTGGAGAAAATAACACATTTTCCATAACTTGTAGATAGGTAAAACTGGGGTCCGAACAGTGCAGAAGCGCTGAACTATAACCTGTAGGGAACACAATATATGTTCAACACTTGGCGTTTAGGTTACTCACAAATGGGTGGCACAAATTGCAATACAAAGGAAGGGGAATGGGCAGGGTATATGCAAATTAAATACTGTAGTTTTTACTATAGTGAACAAACATTACTTTTATTTGCTATAGTGTGTATTTTTGCTAATATAGTATTTAGTATATTATTCTATAGTATACTACAACATTCTATAGTAAGTATGATTGAGGGATACTAGTTTTTACAAGCATTATAAGCATTGCTACACCCCCAATAACATCTGCTAAATATGTGTATGCAACCATTACAGTTTGATTTGATTTGATTTCTACAGTGTGTTGAATTGTATACTACATTTTACCATAGAAAACTGTAGTATTTTTTCATGTGGGAAGACACACTGCAGCCACATCTGTATTTTTCCAGTGGCAGGACTCTTTGGTAGAAAATAATGTAAGGAAGAGTGAACAAGAGAACGGCTTGTCTGAACCTACCCATACACTCCATGGTACATGGAGACATTTATGAAAGTGTAAATGGACATTTTCATGTATCTATGGAAGTGCACACGTGCTATATGTAACCCAAGAAGATAATCAAAACAAGTAAAAGTGCTTTGAAAACAGAATACATTCCTGTGAGTCAGACTTAAAAGACTTGGACTGGAATGAATGAATTATTTGAGTGCTTATGAAGAGCCTCCTGAGTGGTTGTCAAGGGACAGTTTCTAGCAGTAATTACAATTTTTAAATAGTGATACCTGTAAATATGTCAGTGTGCAAACCAGTGAATAAATCAATGTAAATAGTGTAAATCAAAACTATTAATATCAGTACCAATTTGATCTTTAAATATGTTGATTACCTAGGATGCTGGACCAGGGATGTTGTTTTGAGTTGAAGTTCTGTTGAACCTAGATTAGGACTCAGAGTATGGGACCACTAGTGTTGGCCACAGACACATATCCAAACAGACTACTCTTCCCCTCCATGTCAGGGTAATGATAGGAGGCAGTGGCCTCTGGTAATGTCTTTCTCGTCCTTATACAAGTCAAGGGTGTTCACAATCACAGCATGGCCTCTATATTTTTGTTTTATGATTCTCTACATCAAAGCAACAAACACATAGAACAGTATAATAACAATAGACAAATGGGTCTCTACCCAAAGCTGTTGTAGCTCATGAGTCATGGCTTTGTTTCTGGCAACAAATGAAACAGCTTGATTAAGGCTTTCTTTTGCAGTTTCTTTCTTGGTCTTGATATTTTTCATAGCCTAATTAGGCCTATTTGTCTGGTATACAGGAATTCAAATGCTTTGATAGCAAACACTGCTTGTGATGGAATCAATACTTGTTCATTGGGGTAATTAAATGTGGCAAAGCATGGTGCCAAATGAAATTGAAAAGGAAAAAAATCCCGGACTTGTTAGACACTAATATTCAATGACACAATATCAGCTTTGTTCACAGACAAACTACAGTGGTGTTAACACTTTTTAAACTCCATTTACTCAACTAAGCATTGTATTTTGTACTTAAAACTGTAGTTGGCAGAAAATTCACTGACATTTACATTTTAGTCATTTAGCAGATGCTCTTATCCAGAGCAACTTAGTGAGTGCATCCATTTTCATCCCTTTTTCATACTGGTCCACTGTGGGAATCAAACCCAGAACCCTGGCGTTGCACACACCATGCTCTACCAACTGAGCTACACAGGATGCGTAAAAGGGTTCTTTGGCTATCCCCATAGGAGAACCCTTTTGAGTTACATGTAGAACCCTCTGTAGAAAGGTTTCTAGCTGGGACCCAAAAGGGTTCCTCTTGGAAAAAAACTGTTGTTGGCAGAAAATCTACTGACCACTATGCTAGAGCTATAGTGCATCAAAAGGGCAGTTGGAGGGACTATTTTCAGGTTGTTCTCCATCATCTAGGGTTGTGTGATCATGATGTTTGCTTATGACCTTTATCCTTCATAAAAGGAGAAAGTGAAGGGTGTCACTCACATGATAGACTGATCTAGGTCCCTCCATGGAAACACAACCCTAGATGATGGAGAACAACCTGAAAATAGTCCCTCCATGGAAAATATGTCCCTCCATGGAAACACAACCCTAGATGATGGAGAACAACCTGAAAATAGTCCCTCCATGGAAACATTTTCTGTTGGACATTCTTCCCCGCAGGCCTAGCAGTCTCTCTCTCTCATCTGATTAATTGGTGTCCTCAGAATGTAATATTCTGCTCATTACTACTCAGTTTATGATAACAACCAGACTGTTATTGCAGTTCTCATTACAGTTTGTTTTCCTTGGCATAGGACGCAAATAGTAGTTTTACAGATGTAAAGGGATTGGGAATGTGGCTTGATTGTGAAAGGGTGTTGTATAGTCTTGGATGAGAACACTATGGAACACGTGTGACACCATGTCCCTGTGTCTCCCTTTGGGACTTTGGTCAGGTGACAAGCCGTTGAAGAGAGAGGACCCGACAGTGCATTCGGAAAGTATTCAGACCCTTTGACTTTTTCCACATTTTATTTCGTTACAGCCTTATTCTAAAATTGATTTAATAGTTTTTTCCCCCCTCACCAATCTACACACAATACACCATAATGAGTTTTTTTTTGCAAATGTATTACAAATAAAAAACTTTATAAGTATTTAGACCCTTTACTCAGTACTTTGTTGAAGTACCTTTTGGCAGCCGTTTACAGCCTCAAGTTGGTTGGGAGCGTCGCTGCAAAGCTATTTTCATGTCTCTCCAGAGGATGTTCGATCGGGTTCATGTCCGGGCACTGGCTGGGCCACTCAAGGACATTCAGAGACTTGTCCCAAAGCCACTCCTGCGTTGTCTTGGCTGTGTGCTCATTGTCCTGTTGGAAGGTGAACCTTGACCCCAGTCTGAGGTCCTAAGCGCTCGGGATCAGGATTTCGTTAAGGATCTCTCTCTGTACTTTGCTCTTTTCATCTTTCTGTCGATCCTGACTAGTCTCCTAGTATCTGCCGCTGAAAAACATCCCCACAGCATGATGCTGCCATCACCATGCTTCACTGTAGGGATGGTGCCAGATTTCCTCCAGACGTGACGCTTGGCATTCAGGCCAAATAGTTAAATCTTGGGTTCATCAGACCAGATAATCTTGTTTCTCATGTTCTTTTGGTGCCCCTTGGCAAACTCCAAATGGGCTGTTGTGCCTTTTATTGAGGACTTGCTTCCATCCGGCCACTCTACCATCAAGGCCTGATTGGTGGAGTGCTGCAGAGATGGTTGTCCTTCTGAAAGTTCTCCCATCTCCACAGAGGAATTCTGGAGTGACCATCAGGTTCTTGGTCACCTCCCTGACCAAGGCCCTTCTCCCCCGATTGCTTAGTTTGGCCGGGCGGCCAGCTCTAGGAAGAGTCTTGGTGGTTACAAACTTCTTCCAATTAAGAATGATGGAGGCCACTGTGTTCTTAGGGACTTTCAATGCTGCAGAAAATGTTTAGTACCCTTCCCCAAATCTGTGCCTCGACACAAACCTGTCTCGGAGCTCTAGGACAAATCCTTTGACCTCATGGCTTGGTTTTTGCTCTGACATGCACTCTCAACTGTGGGACCTTACATGGTGTGCCTTTCCAAATCATGTCCAATCAATTGAATTTACCACAGGTGAACTCCAATCAATTTGTAGAAATATCTCAAGGATGATCAATGGAAACAGGATGCACCTGAGCTCAATTTTGAATCTCCTATCAAATAGTCTGAATAAGGTTGTTTTTTTGCTTTGTCATTATGGGGTATTTTGTTTAGATTGATGAAAAACAATCAATTTTAGAATAAGGCTGTAACGTAACAAAATGTGGAAAGTCGAGGAGTCTGAATAGTTTCCGAATGCACTGTATATACACACTTAGAAAAAAGGGTTATTTGGCTTTCCCTATAGAAAGGGTTGTACATGGAACCCAAAAGGGTTCTACGTACAATCAAAAATGGTTCTTCAAAGGGTTCTCCAATGGAGACAGCCGAAGAACCCTTTATGGTTCTAGATAGCACTTTTTTTAAAGAGTGTATAGACTACACCAGTGTATTGTATTTCTGGGCCAACCATAAGCCTCTGTGGATTGTCCTTGGTCTTCACCCAAAGCTCCACAGTGTTCCATATTCTATCCTCTCTCTTTTCCTCCTGTCTTTCTCTCCCTTTGCTCATGTTTTACACTCATAATTTTCATGTCTCATACAACAACAAAAAATCACTATACTTAAATGTTCCTGTTAAATTTAACAGGAAGGTTACTGTGCTTTAAACTGGGTTAGTCAATTAACATTTGGATTTCATGATGGGACACTAGTGTTATACTTCACGTTTTTTCCAGTTTCAAATTTCAACCATAATCAAATAAACATCCTGCTTGGTATTGTAAATATGCATGTTCCCTGACCCTGAGTGGAACGACTGCGGTGCTGTGACCTCCTATTGAGAGTGGACATCCTGTTCTGAGACATTTGTACACACTGCGCTGCGTGTTCAGCGAGTGCAAAGACAGACAGTAGAATCATGAACAAACAAGTATTTTTGTTGTTTCCTCATAGTATGGCCAATTACTGTTGAGTGGTCCATTCAAAAGAGAGCTGTTGCTGCAATTAATCCCCACTGTCCCCACCCAAATCCCCACCCAAATTAATCCCCACTGTGAACCAAACCGCATGAAGTATATCGTTAGAAATACAGCCACTCACTCCTCTATATTATTTCCATGCTTGTGATTCCTCTCGCCATAGTTCACTGATGCTCACTGGCAACACCTCTCTTTGTCCCATATAGAACCATGTGGAGGATCCTAGCACTATGGCTTCCGGTGCTACTCCTGGGAGTTGAGGTGAGAGAGCTCGACTACTCTCTGTGTGTGTGTGTGATGTCTTTGTCATATTAGAAACTGAAAAGGGGCCCTTAAACATATCCAATAGGTGTGCCACTGTGAAGATGTGCTGGAATCAGAAGAGGTGCCTATCAACCCTGTGTCAACCACAGTGACCCGCAGCCAGATCCTCTCAGCTCAGTTTGAGTGCTACCTAAAGATTCTCCATGACCCACCACACAATGAAGATGGTGAGGCACTATACACATGCACCCCCACACACCATGCACCTGTGGAGGCTCTAATAAAAACTATAATAAAAATATATTCACAAGTCACCAAATAGCTGATTAAAACACACTGTTTTGCAATGAAGGTCTACAGTAGCCTCAACAGCACTCTGTAGGGTAGCACCATGGTGTAGCTGGAGGACAGCTAGCTTCCATCCTCATCTGGGTACATTGACTTCAATACTTAACCTAGTAGGCTCATTGTTCTCACCCCCTTCCATAGACTTACACAGCAATTATGATTACTTCCGGATGATGGCCTCCAACCTATCAGAGCTCTTGCAGCATGAACTGACATGTTGTCCATCCAATCAAAAGATCAGATAATTCTTCCAGTACTGAAAGCATAAGCTGCAACTAGCTAGCACTGTAGGGCATAATGTGTGGTAAGTAGTTGACTCAAAGAGAGAGAAAGACAATAGTTGAACAGTTTTGAACAAATTCCTTTATTCAAAAATTAAGGAAAAGCAGCAAACAGAGAGCTAGTTAAATTGTTTTGTTCTTCTTAGTTTACCTTTCACTTACTTAGCTAGCTAATGCAGCAAATTTAGCCTACTCAACAACCTGACGTTAACAGAGAGGAATTCTATTAAAATGTTAGCTAGCTGGCTAAGGCTATCCAACACTGCAACGCAGTGGCAATTTTTTATTAATTTATTGCCACTGGGCCCCAACGTTGTAACTGCTGAACTGCTTGCTGTACACTGTACTGCGTGATAGTAAACCTACAACCCAATCCATGTGTACAAACGTGTTAGTTCCACTGTTGACTATGATGTTAGCTAATATGGTGACAACGATGTAGGTTGTGTAGAGGTAGGGTTGGGGAGTAACTGATTGCATGTCATCAGTTATTAAAAAGAAACTAACTGTAGTCAGTTACTTAACCCATAAAAATATTGTAATCAGATTGCAGATACTTTTGAAAAACCTAGATTACTTTTAAATTCAGAAAGGATGTTAGCGAAAAAAGAAAAAGTACATTATGATACCTTTGTTCTCTCAATAACATTCAATTCAGCATTGAAAAAAGGCACAAGTTTAAGTTTGTTCCACCGGAAGTGAGAGACCAATGTGATGACGCACTAAATGCGTTTGATGGATCCTTTTTACTTTCCCCTAAGATTCATTAAAAGAAAACAATCTAAAAGTAACTGAGTAATCACATTACTGAGTTTGGGTAATCCAAAAGTTATGTTACTGATTACAATTTTGGACTGGTATCTAGTAACTAACGGATTACATTTAGAAATTATTATAATTATTTTTAATCCCAGTCCCCTTCCCCGCAGGAGGTCTTTTGCCTTTTGGTAGGCCGTCATTGTAAACAAGAATTTGTTCTTAACTGACTTGCCTTGTTAAATAAATAAAGAACGCAACCCTTCCCAACCCTGTGTAGCAGTTATGGTATGAAAGTAATCCGTTAGCATCCAGAACTTTCCTAGTAATCCTATTTTATTTATGTAAATAAAATCCACTGGGACAGACATGCTTGACCCATGCCCTGGGGTGGCAGGGTAGCCTAGTGGTTAGAGTGGTTGGACTAGCAACCGGAAGGTTGCAAGTTCAAAATCCCCAAACTGACAAGTCTGTTGTTTGGCCCCTGAACAGGCAGTTAACCCACTGTTCCTAGGCTGTCATTGAAAATAAGAATTTGTTCTTAATTAACTGACTTGCCTAGTTAAATGAAGGTAAAATAAAAATGCCTGTTTCTGGAGCCCTTGACATGTTTTTAATCTAGCTATTCTCTTGGGTATTATTCCCAAAGTGTGGAAATTGGCCCTTTTTGTTCTCCCGCTCCACAAAGGTGGTGATCCCTGCGATCTTAATAATTATTGCCAGACCTCAAAACGTTCACGTCTAGCGACAATATTAGAACTTTTGGTAAATTCTCAAATGCGGTCCTTTTTAGAAAATGTATTCTGAATGCTCACCAGTCAGGCTTTAGGCCAGGTCGCAGCACCATCTCCCTGCTTCTCCAGTCTTAAATTACATAAACACACCAGACAGGAAAGAGTACTGCGCGCTGCCCTTTTTATTGATCTGTCGAAAGTATCCGATATAGTTTATCATGCCTGCTATCCAAAGTTGGTCTGGACCAAGAGACATGCAGCTGGTTAAAAAATGACCTGCACGACAGAAGTCGGTTTATATCTGATGGAGTTCAGTCTAATTTTCTTAACATAACCAAAGGAGTGCTACAAGGCTCAGTACTAGGCCCTTACTGTTCCCCATTTACATTCATCATTTTGGTTTGTCCCACAACAACAACTAGGGCTTACATCTCTGTGGATGACAGTAACTTATTCCCGTCCCCTCAGTGTAGCAGGCCATTCACAACTTTCAGCTTGGCTTTGATTAAATTCAATCTTAAATTAGTGCTAAAATGTTGATAAAACAAAGTATATTTTTCTCCAGGCCTCATAAAATGTATCCTAAAGACCTGCATATATATGTACATTAAAAGGAGTCCAAATTGAGCTAGGCCCCCATTATAATTATCTAGGTATTTGATTGACGATAAGCCAGCCTTTTAAAAAACACATTGATAAGCTGACAAAGTTGCGAGTATAGAAATAAATCCTGTCTCACTTTTGAAAATAGGAGAAAGACACTCCTCCCTATAATTGACTATGGCGACACAATCTACATGCACCCGGCAGCCTGTTAAACCTCTGGATTCAGTCTACCACTCAGCCTTGCGTTTTATCACTGGTGAGAATTTCGTACGCATCATGTCTCTTATATATTTCTGTTGGCTCAGAGTCTCTGACTAACAGAAGACCCCAACATTGGTTATTATTCGTATATAAAGCACTTCTCCAGGAACTCCCTTATTACCTCACTTCTAAATTGGAAATCTAGTAACTATAAAACTCGCTCTCAAGACTGGTTGGTACTAAAGGTTCCAGTGTCTCCTTTGAGTTAGGGAAGACAGCTTTCAGTTACTATGCGTCTCTGTCCTGGAATGACCTACAGGTCACTCTAAAACTAAATTATTTGGTCCCAAAAGGTGAATTCAGGGCTCTGATTAAAAAAAATCCGACCAATGAAATCTGTACTTGTTTTGATTGACTGTATATAAACTCAGCAAAAAAATAGACGTCCTCTCACTGTCAACTGTGTTTATTTTCAGCAAACTTAACATGTAAATATTTGTTTGAACATAAGATTCAACAACTGAGACGTAAACTGAACAAGTTCCAGAGACATGTGACTAACAGAAATTGAATAATGTGTCCCTGAACAAAGGGGGGGGGGGGGGGTTAAAATCAAAAGTAACAGTCAGTATCTGGTGTGGCCACCAGCTGCATTAAGTACTGCAGTGCATCTCCTCCCATGGACTGCACCAGATTTGCCAGTTCTTGCTGTGAGGTGTTACCCCTCTCTTCCACCAAGGCACCTGCAAGTTCCCGCACATTTCTGGGGGGAATGGCCCTAGCCCTCACCCTCCGATCCAACAGGTCCCAGACGTGCTCAATGGGATTGAGATCCAGGCTCTTCGCTGGCCATGGCAGAACACTGACATTCCTGTCTTGCAGGACATCATGCACAGAACGAGCAGTATGGCTGGTGGCATTGTCATGCTGGAGGGTCATGTCAGGATGAGCCTGCAGGAAGGGTACCACATGAGGGAGGAGGATGTCTTCCCTGTAACGCACAGCGTTGAGATTGCCTATAAAGCTCAGTCCGATGATGCTGTGACACACTGCCCCAGACCATGACGGACCCTCTACCTCCAAATCGATTCCGCTCCAGAATACAGGCCTTGGTGTAGCGCTCATTTAATCGACGATAAATGCGAATCCGACCATCACCCCTGGTGAGACAAAACCGCGACTCGTCAGTGAAGAGCACTTTTTGCCAGTCCTGTCTGGTCCAGCAAAGGTGGGTTTGTGCCCATAGGCGACGTTGTTGCCAGTGATGTCTGGTCAGGACCTGCCAGGACCTACAACAGGCCCACAAGCCCTCAGTCCAGCCTCTCGCGGACAGTCTGAGCACTGATGGCGGGATTGTGCATTCCTGGTGTATCTCGGGCAGTTGTTGTTGCCATCCTGTACCTGTCCCGCAGGTGTGATGTTCAGATGTACCGATCCTGTGCAGGTGTTGTTGCACGTGGTCTGCCACTGCGAGGACGATCAGCTTTCCGTCCGGTCTCCCTGTAGCGCTGTCTTAGGCGTCTCACAGTACGGCCATTGCAATTTATTGCCCTGGCCACATCTGTAGTCCTCATGCCCCCTTGCAGCATACCTAAGGCACGTTCACGCAGATGAGCAGTGACCCTGGGCATCTTTCTTTTTGTGATTTTCAGAGTCAGTAGAACGGCCTCTTTAGTGTCCTACGTTTTCATAAGTGTGACCTTAATTGCCTACCGTCTGTAAGCTGTTAGTGTCTTAACGACCGTTCCACAGGTGCATGTTCATTAATTGTTTAAACCCTTTACAATGAAGATCTGAAGTTATTTGTTTTTTTATGAATTATCTTTGAAAGACAGGGCCCTGAAAAAGGGACATTTCTTTTTTTGCTGAGTTTATTTGCTTCTACTGTCCTTTTGAACAAAACGTAGTTTATTTGACATGTTTTAACTGTAATTTTGTAGTGATCATGCTTGAATTGTTGCTCACTGTTGTTCTCAGGGCACCATTGGAAATGAGACCCTGGTCTCAATGGGTTCTCTTGGTTAAATACAGTCTAATAATCAAAATAAATGGCACTGACCGCCACTGACATGCAGCCACAGACACACTCATCATAATAAGAGTGGAGGAGTAGTGCAGGTCAGGAGAGAAATAGGGAGAAGGGAAGTGACTACCCTCAGGTCTGAAAGGAGGGAAGTGTTCTTTGTCTCCAAGCTGCCCCCGTTACTGGAGCTCAGTAAATAACGGCCTTTGAAATGCTATTTTGCGCTCTGTTTCCCTACATGCAACAACCTGGACACAGACTTCCTTGTATTGTTTACTAGGAATGTATTTAAAGTGATATGTGTGTTTGCATATGTAGCTGTTTCTCTCAGCTGTTTTAATGTACAGTATTGATACAATGTTCAATGTTTTATATCAATCATCTGTTTTTCGTTTCTCTGTTGGCTTTTGCGTCACATTCACAGGAAATAATAGACTGTTGTTTTCAGTTTGTCTTAGAAAACGACCCAACACAGTATTTTAAAATGAGTGTGAAAGATTTATACCTAGGTTATTAGAACTGTTCTTTGATTACTAATACCAGATGTCACTCTACCTGTATATGTTCATAATATAATACACAGTTCAGAGTTCACTAATGCAATGAACCTAAACTTTTTAAAACATGAAATGGTTGCATTACTATAATACACTGCAAACAGCTGCTCCTCCCTCTTTGCCCCCTGCAGGCACATTCTGTAACCGCACATGGGATGGATGGCTATGTTGGAGTGACTCTGCCCCTGGCACGGCCATGCAGCTCTGCCCTGATTACTTCCAGGACTTTGACCCCTCAGGTGAGCCAGCCAGTCAGCCACACATCTCACTCAATCACAATTCAACTGACTTGATCTTTACTGATGATGCCCTACCTGAAATGTTTTGTGACATCCATATTCTCCCTGTGTCCATTCAAACAGAGAAAGCGACCAAAGTGTGCAACTTGGATGGACAGTGGTTTCGTCACCCTGAGAGCAACCGTATTTGGTCCAATTACACCCAGTGTCAGATGTACACCAAGGATAAACTGATGGTATACTTCTAAGCCAAGTAGTTTATCAATTCTGACAGTGGCTAAACTATTTTTATTAGAGTCCATTTAGTGATTGTTGTTGTCAACATCTCTATTGTGTCCACTTAGTTAAAGAAGTGAATTAATGCTTCCTCTTGTATCCTCATTCCCTTCTTGCCCAGTTTGCTTTCAGCTTGTACTACTTGGCCATTGTGGGACATGGATTGTCTGTGGTATCCCTCATCATCTCACTCTGCATCTTCTCCTACTTCAAGTAAGTCATTCATGGTTTCCTCCATGGACCCATTGAGGCAGATATTCAGAGCACAACGGTAGACTGTCACATTAGTGTACTTTTTCACTTTACATCCTTGAATCAAAGTGATTCTGTTGGTGTTGCTCTTCGTGCATACCGAGCTCTCTATTCTAAAACAGAAGTACAGTGCCTTGCGAAAGTATTCGGCCCCCTTGAACTTTGCAACCTTTTGCCACATTTCAGGCTTCAAACATAAAGATATAAAACTGTATTTTTTTGTGAAGAATCAACAACAAGTGGGACACAATCATGAAGTGGAACGACATTTATTGGATATTTCAAACTTTTTTAACAAATCAAAAACTGAAAAATTGGGCGTGCAAAATTATTCAGACCCCTTAAGTTAATACTTTGTAGCGCCACCTTTTGCTGCGATTACAGCTGTAAGTCGCTTGGGGTATGTCTCTATCAGTTTTGCACATCGAGAGACTGACATTTTTTCCCATTCCTCCTTGCAAAACAGCTCGAGCTCAGTGAGGTTGGATGGAGAGCATTTGTGAACAGCAGTTTTCAGTTCTTTCCACAGATTCTCGATTGGATTCAGGTCTGGACTTTGACTTGGCCATTCTAACACCTGGATATGTTTATTTTTGAACCATTCCATTGTAGATTTTGCTTTATGTTTTGGATCATTGTCTTGTTGGAAGACAAATCTCCGTCCCAGTCTCAGGTCTTTTGCAGACTCCATCAGGTTTTCTTCCAGAATGGTCCTGTATTTGGCTCCATCCATCTTCCCATCAATTTTAACCATCTTCCCTGTCCCTGCTGAAGAAAAGCAGGCCCAAACCATGATGCTGCCACCACCATGTTTGACAGTGGGGATGGTGTGTTCAGCTGTGTTGCTTTTACGCCAAACATAACGTTTTGCATTGTTGCCAAAAAGTTCAATTTTGGTTTCATCTGACCAGAGCACCTTCTTCCACATGTTTGGTGTGTCTCCCAGGTGGCTTGTGGCAAACTTTAAACAACACTTTTTATGGATATCTTTAAGAAATGGCTTTCTTCTTTCCACTCTTCCATAAAGGCCAGATTTGTGCAATATACAACTGATTGTTGTCCTATGGACAGAGTCTCCCACCTCAGCTGTAGATCTCTGCAGTTCATCCAGAGTGATCATGGGCCTCTTGGCTGCATCTCTGATCAGTCTTCTCCTTGTATGAGCTGAAAGTTTAGAGGGACGGCCAGGTCTTGGTAGATTTGCAGGGGTCTGATACTCCTTCCATTTCAATATTATCGCTTGCACAGTGCTCCTTGGGATGTTTAAAGCTTGGGAAATATTTTTGTATCCAAATCCGGCTTTAAACTTCTTCACAACAGTATCTCGGACCTGCCTGGTGTGTTCCTTGTTCTTCATGAATAATTTTGCACGCCCAATTTTTCAGTTTTTGATTTGTTAAAAAAGTTTGAAATATCCAATAAATGTCGTTCCACTTCATGATTGTGTCCCACTTGTTGTTGATTCTTCACAAAAAAATACAGTTTTATATCTTTATGTTTGAAGCCTGAAATGTGGCAAAAGGTTGCAAAGTTCAAGGGGGCCGAATACTTTCACAAGGCACTGTATTTGGTTCTAACTACACACTGAGCTCTCTATTCTAAAACAGAAGTATTTGGTTCTAACTACACACTGAGCCCTCTATTCTAAAACAGAGGTATTTGGTTCTTCCTACATTGCCAACTTGAATTCACAACATTTGACTACTAGTGCTAAACCATGAAGTGGAAAAGTGAAAAATAAGAAAGTTATCCTATGATCTACACTTTTTTTTTTTACAAATAAAAGTAATCACCATACCACACCACTTGTTTCTTGAGTTGTGTCCCTCTGTTCTAATCCTCCCATTAGGAGTCTAAGCTGCCAGAGGATCTCCCTCCATAAGAACATGTTCCTGTCCTTTATCTTCAACTCCATCTGCACCGTCATCTGGATATCTGCTGTAGCCAAAAACCAGCAGCTGGGAGCCAGCTACCCTGTAAGTAATGTACACCTCTGCCATCAGGGGGATTACTCTGAACATGAATGGCTACTGGTTGAACTAATGAAGTTGGTGAAGATGCAATTTTGAGGTGCTACACTCCACAATGTGTGGCAATGAGTGACAACTTCAGAAAGTTGTCCCTGTGCTGTTCTCAGATTGGATGCAAGATCCTGACAGTCCTGAACCAGTATACATTTGGCTCCAACTACTTCTGGATGCTGTGTGAGGGGATCTACCTGCACACTCTCATCGTCGTTTCTGTGTTTGTGGGAGAGCAGCAGCTGGGCTGGTATTATGTCCTTGGTTGGGGTGAGTGACTGACTGCATCTTTGTCACACTGCTGTATGTTCTGCTCCGCTATCTGAAATTCATTGTTGTTTCAGCATCCTGTTCCCCTAGCACAATGTTGAATATGCCTTCTATGGTTTCATATCTCTATATTATGCATCATGTCATCTAAGAAGGCCTTATGGAAGCTCATGACAGTCTTGGGCTGCAGTCCAAACACTTTCATTTTACCCCCTCAGCCCTTGCGCTTGCCACTTTCCCTTGGGAGAATCCCCGTCAAAACCAGATGCAGTTTGATTGCCGACATAAGTGGAGGTTAAATTCAAACGTTGCCCCCTCGGACCTCGATTTAGCTTGAGGGAGCAAGTGAAGAACTTTAATCACTTGTGGGTTTGACCAACTGTAGCCACGTGTCAAACTCCGGTGCCCACGAAGTGTCAAATTTAATCAACAAAATTATTAAGCTCGGTTGCTAAAAATATACACTGCTCAAAAAAATAAAGGGAACACTTAAACAACACAATGTAACTCCAAGTCAATCACACTTCTGTGAAATCAAACTGTCCACTTAGGAAGCAACACTGATTGACAATACATTTCACATGCTGTTGTGCAAGTGGAATAGACAACAGGTGGAAATGATAGGCAATTAGCAAGACACCCCCAATAAAGGAGTGGTTCTGCAGGTGGTGACCACAGACCACTTCTCAGTTCCTATGCTTCCTGGCTGATGTTTTGGTCACTTTTGAATGCTGGCGGTGCTTTCACTATAGTGGTAGCATGAGACGGAGTCTACAACCCACACAAGTGGCTCAGGTAGTGCAGCTCATCCAGGATGGCACATCAATGCGAGCTGTGGCAAGAAAATTTGCTGTGTCGGTCAGCGTAGTGTCTAGAGCATGGAGGCGCTACCAGGGAACAGGCCAGTACATCAGGAGATGTGGAGGAGGCCGTAGGAGGGCAACAACCCAGCAGCAGGACCGCTACCTCCGCCTTTGTGCAAGGAGGAGCAGGAGGAGCACTGCCAGAGCCCTGCAAAATGACCTCCAGCAGGCCACAAATGTGCATGTGCCTGCTCAAACAGTCAGAAACAGACTCCATGAGAGTGGTATGAGGGCCCGACGTCCACAGGTGGGGTTGTCGTTTGGCATTTGCCAGAGAACACCAAGATTGGCAAATTCGCCACTGGCGCCCTGTGCTCTTCACAGATGAAAGCAGGTTCACACTGAGCACATGTGACAGACGTGACAGAGTCTGGAGACGCCGTGGAGAACATTCTGCTGCCTGCAACATCCTCCAGCACGACCGGTTTGGCAGTGGGTCAGTCATGGTGTGGGGTGGCATTTCTTTGGGGGGGCTGCACAGCCTTCCATGTGCTCGCCAGAGGTAGCCTGACTGCCATTAGGTACCGAGATGAGATCCTCAGACCCCTTGAGAGACCATATGCTGGTGCGGTTGGCCCTTGGTTCCTCCTAAGAGGAAGGCATTGATGCTATGGACTGGCCCGCCCGTTCCCCAGACCTGAATCCAATTGAGCACATCTGGAACATCATGTCTCGCTCCATGCACCAACGCCACGTTGCACCACAGACTGTCCAGGAGTTGGCGGATGCTTTAGTCCAGGTCTGGAGATCCCTCAGGAGACCATCCGCCACCTCATCAGGAGCATGCCCAGATGTTGTAGGGAGGTCACACACACTACTGAGCCTCATTTTGACTTGTTTTAAGGACATTACATCAAAGTTGGATCAGACTGTAGTGTGGTTTTCCACTTTAATTTTGAGTGTGACTCCAAATCCAGACCTCCATGGGTTGATACATTTGATTTCCATTGATCATTTTTGTGTGATTTTGTTGTCAGCACATTCAACTATGTAAAGAAAAAAGTATTTAATAAGAATATTTCATTTATTCAGATCTAGGATGTGTTATTTTAGTGTTCCCTTTATTTTTTTGAGCAGTGTATATACAGATGATATTGTGACCTGTAGCGACCCGTAGCACTCACTTCTGTAGCCTTGAAGTGCTTTGAAAGGCTGGTCATGGCTCACATCGACACCATTATCCCAGAAACCCTAGACCCACTCCAATTTGCATACCGCCCCAACAGATCCACAGATGACGCAATCTCTATTGCACTGCCCTTTCCCACCTGGACAAAAGGAACACCTACGTGAGAATGCTATTCATAGTACACTCAAAGCTCATCACTAAGCTAAGGACCCTGGGATTAAACACCTCCCTCTGCAACTGGATCCTGGGCTTCCTGACGGGCCGGCCCCAGGTGGTTAGGGTAGGCAACAACAAATCTGACACGCTGATCCTCAACACGGGGGCCCCTCAGGGGTCCGTACTCAGTCCCCTCCTGTACTCCCTGTTCACCCATGACTCCATGGCCAAGCACGACTCCAACACCATCATTAAGTTTTCCGACGACACAACAGTGGTAGTCCTGATCACCAACAACAACGAGACGGCCTATAGGGAGGAGGCCAGAGACCTGGCAGTGTGGTGCCAGGATAACAACTTCTCCCTCAATGTGATCAAGACAAAGGAGATGATCATGGACGACATCGACAGGGCTGTAGTGGAGCAGTTTGAGAGCTTCAAGTTACTTGGTGTCCACATCACCAACAAACTATCATGGTCCAAACACTCCAAGACAGTCGTGTAGAGGGCACGACAATGCCAGGAGACTGAAAAGATTTGGCATGGGTCCTCAAATCCTCAAATTCTACAGCTGCACCATTGATAGCATCCGGACTAGTTGCGTCACTGCCTGGTATGGCAACTGCTGTATACCTGTTGTATTCGGGCATGTGACAAATACAATTTGATTTGATTTTAGCTTTGGCAAATGGGAATAACGCTCAAATTGGCTTAGGCTCCTCACCATGAGACTGTAAAATGTAGCTAGCTTCATAAACATTTTTTGGAATTGTGAAAATGATTTGGAATAAATTACCAAACTATAAACCTAGCTAGCCAGCTATGGGTAACTGTAGCTAGCTACCTGGCAGGAGTGCTAGCTAGTTATGTTAGCTTGCTAGCTACATTAATAGCTTTAGGTTGGTTGTTTTTAAGCTCAACTTCAAGATTTTCACCAAGGACATTGCCTCTCTCTCCCTCGCTTGGGCAAGGGACATTTAAGGTACACTCTGATGTGACGATGTAAAACGTCATTCAAGGGCTGAGGTTTTAGGGCTGAGGGCTGTCTACTTTGCGTTTGAACTGCAGCCATGGACTCCTCTATCTCTCTCTCAGGCTTCCCCATCATTCCTGCCATTACACATGCTGTGGCCCGCGGGGTCTTCTATGATGACAGGTAATGTGTCAACTCCTCCCTCTGAATAAAATGCTACTGTGCACAATAGTAGCAGAGGTTGACAGTGCACTGCACGCTGCATTAGTACGCTGCATCCTGTCAGTTACAATACTTATGTCCCAGTAAAGCTCAGGATCTTATTTGACTGTCTCAGCTGACTTTAGCATCGTCTCTCCTTGTCTCCCAGATGCTGGATCAGTTCCGACACACACCTGCTCTACATCATCCATGGTCCTTTCCAAGCTGCCCTGCTGGTGAGTCTGCACTACCAAAACAAAAATATCTACAAAAATAGAAACCAAAGTGGACAGTGTGCTCAAACTCAATCCCTCCTCCTCTGCTTCCCTCTGGCTGTTTCCAGGTGAACCTGTTCTTCCTACTCAACATAGTGCGTGTGCTGATCACCAAGCTGCAGGTGACCCACAGTGCGCAGTCCAATGCCTATATGAAGGCTGTGCGAGCCACTCTAATCCTGATACCTCTGCTGGGAGCCCAGTTCATCCTGGTTCCTTGGAGGCCAGAGGGACATAAGGCCAGGGCCATCTATGAGTTCACCATGAACATCTTCACACATTTCCAGGTATGGGTGTTTTTTTATTAAAAGCAAATCTGATAACCTTTCAACACCCAATATCCACAAGTGATATAAGGCCATTACAGAATGTTTAATCTGGAGGAATATTTACTGAATAATTATTCCTGTATAGGGACTCCTGGTCGCAATTATATTCTGCTTTTGCAATGCAGAGGTAAGTGCCAGTATTTCTTAAATAGCTGATGATTACCCTCAGTCTATCTTTTCATTTAGAAGTAGAATCATTGTCATTCAGGAATTCTATATATATTTGTTTGCCAGTATTTACTGATAAGGTTCAAGCTTGCATTTATGTTGCTCTTAAACCACTCTGTCTTTGGTTCCACAGGTGCAGGCGTGTCTTAGAAGGAAATGGGCCCAGACCAAACTCGTGTGGAAATGGACAGATTCCTACTCCCACTACAACACCAACTCCTCTGTGACCGAGACGAGTCGCGCTACAGTCAGCCTGGAGCTCACGGCTTCTGAGGAGGACACCATCACTAAGCCAGGTGGCAGTGTGCACTACCGAGCCAATGGACAGAGCAACGGCAAGCGCTGCACCAATAGGGAGATGGACACGCCAAGGATCCTGGAAACCACTGACATCTGAGAGCATTGCATTGTCCCTTCCCATAGGTGTCATCACATTATGCTGGTCACAAACAGGCTCACTTAGCTCACAGCGTGGCCACAGACAATTGGTCAGAGCAGAAAAAGAGGATCACACACACACACACACACACACACACACACACACACACACACACTGTAAGAATATACACACAAATGTGTACAAGATACACATGCAAGCACAAACACACAACACAGACAAAGACACACACATTTGATAATGAATGATCCGTTTACAGGGTCCAGTTGAAACCTTGCAGACAAGTATATACATTTCACTGTAGCTTCTCACTGTTGCTCATGTTGGCCTTATGGAACAAATCCAGTGATACAAGGACCCAATGAAGATGGATATCTCTGGTAATGTTTAATCTTGGGAATTAGTGTCTGATATAATAATTTTCTGTAGGCCTATTGTACCATTTGTACAGTATATAAGCACTCTTATATTTGATGAGTTTATTAAACTCTGACACTCCTTTTATATTGTTAAAATTAGGATCTGTCTTTTTGATGTCACTTTAATGATGTGGAACTTATTATTTAATTGTGTTGCATACGCTTGCCTTTTTAGAACCATGAAATTACTTGGCATAGTTCTGACTGCTGAATGTTGAGTTCTCAGAGGCAAGGAAGATGACTGACAGTGAATAAGGCATACAACACAATGAGGAATAGTGTGTCTGTGTGCTTTGACACTCTAATGGGAGAACCTATGATTCAGTGATGTGGGGTTGCCCTATGTCTGACAACACCCAAAAGTCACTTTTTTTTATCCAAGTGTTATTTTCTTACGGTTTTACAAGTCTTGTTTATTGAGTTGCTTTTCACCATATCAAAAATCTAAGGATACATGTATACTCACTGAGCTGCAGTTGAACTATTTATACATGCATACATATGTGTGTAGTGGGGAGAATTTGAAATGCTGCAGTTTATGAAAAACATTCCACTTTGACGTCAGAATAAATGCCTAACTGAATACACTACTTTATAAACCTATTTAATTGTGTAACAATGGTATTAAAATAAACTTTTATAATTGAGGTTTTCGCTTGTTATTTTCTATTTAAGTATAACTTTTTTGTAATGTAGATGTGACTCACTCAGAATGTGATCTCTTCAAAGGCAGAGGTATTAAAAGAAAGACCACCAGGAGTGAAAAGCTTTTGTTAAACTCACTCACTCTACTCACTCACTCTACTCACTCTGCTCACTCACTCTGCTCACTCACTCTACTCACTCACTCTAGTCACTCACTCTACTCACTCTGCTCACTCACTCTGCTCACTCACTCACTCTACTCACTCACTCACTCACTCTACTCACTCTACTCACTCTCACTACTCACTACTCACTACTCATTCACTCTACTCACTCACTCTACTCACTCTACTCACTCACTCTACTCACTCACTCATTCTACTCACTCACTCTACTCACTCACTCTACTCACTCACTCTACTCACTCACTCACTCACTCTACTCACTCTACTCACTCTCACTACTCACTACTCATTCACTCTACTCACTCACTCTACTCACTCACTCATTCTACTTACTCACTCTACTCACTCACTCTACTCACTCACTCTCACTCACTCTACTCACTCTCACTCACACTATTCACTACTTACTCACTCACTCTCTACTCACTTACTCTACTAACTCTCACTCACTCACTCTACTCTACTCACTCCCTCACTCTACTCACTATACTCTCTCACTCTACTCACTCACTCTACTCACTCACTCAATACTCACTCTACTTACTCTCACTCTACTCACTCACTACTCACTCACTCTACTCACTCTACTCACTCTCTACTCACTCTATTCACTCACTCTACTCACTCACTCACTCTACTCACTCTACTCACTCTCTACTCACTCTATTCACTCACTCTACTCACTCACTCACTCTCACTCTACTCTACTCACTCACTCTACTTACTCACTCTCACTCTACTCACTCACTCTACTCACTCTATCCACTCACTCTCTACTCACTTACTCTACTCACTCACTCTCTACTCACTCACTACTCACTCTACAATCTCACTCTACTCTCTCACTCACACTACTCACTCTATTCACTCACTCTCTACTCACTCACTCTACTCACTCACTCTCTACTCACTCACTACTCACTCTACTTACACTCTCTCACTCTACTCTACTAACTCTACTCACTCACTCACTACTCACTCTACTCACTCTACTTTCTCACTCTCACACACTCTACTCACTCTCACTCACTCTACTCTACTGACTCTACTCACTCTACTCTACTCACTAACTCACTCACTACTCACTCTACTCACTAACTCTCACTCTACTCACTCACTCGACTCACTCTACTCTACTCACTCACTCTACTCTACTCACTCACTCTACTCACTCACTCTACTCACTCTCTACTCACTCTACTCACTCACGCACTCTACTCACGCACTCACTCACTCTCTACTAACTCTACTTACTACTCACTCTACTCATTCTACTCTCTCACTCTACTCTCTCACTCTACTCACTCACTCTACTCACTCACTCACTCACTCACTACTCACTCTACTTACTCACTCTACTCAATCACTCTACTCACTCACTCTACTCACTCTATTCACTCACTTTACTCACTCACTCTACTCACTCTACTCACTCTATTCACTCTACTCATTCACTCTACTCACTCTCACTCACTCTACTCTACTCACTCTACTCACTCTACTCTACTCACTCACCCTACTCTACTCGCTCACTCTACTCACTCACTCACTCACTCTCTACTCACTCACTCTACTCACTCACTCTACTCACTCACTCACTCTACTTACTCACTCTCACTCTACTCACTCACTCTACTCACTCTATTCACTCACTCTCTACTCACTCACTCTACTCACTCACTCTCTACTCACTCACTACTCACTCTACTTACACTCTCTCACTCTACTCTCTCTACTCACTCACTCACTACTCACTCTACTCACTCTACTTACTCACTCTCACTCACTCTACTCACTTTCACTCACTCTACTCTACTCACTCTACTCACTCTACTCACTCTACTCTACTCACTAACTCACTCACTACTCACTCTACTCACTAACTCTCACTCTACTCACTCACTTTACTCACTCTACTCTACTCACTCACTCTACTCTACTCACTCACTCTACTCACTCACTCACTCACTCTACTAACTCACTCACTCACTCTCTACTCACTCTACTTACTACTCACTCTACTCATTCTACTCTCTCACTCTACTCTCTCACTCTACTCACTCACTCTACTCACTCACTCACTCACTCACTCTCACTCACTCTCTACTCACTGTACTCACTCACTCACTCATTCTACTCTCTCACTCACTCTCACTCACTCTCTACTCACTCTACTCACTCACTCACTCTACTCACTCACTCACTCTCACTCACTCTACTCACTCTCACTCACTCTACGCTACTCACTCACTCTACTCACTCTACTCTACTCACTCACTCTACTCACTCACTCACTCACTCTCTACTAACTCTACTCACTACTCACTCGACTCACTCTACTCTCTCTCTCTACTCTCTCACTCTACTCTCTCACTCTACTCACTCACTCACTACTCACTCTACTTACTCACTCTCACTCTACTCACTCACTCTACTCACTCACTCTACTCACTCACTCTCTACTCAATCTATTCACTCACTTTACTCACTCACTCTACTCACTCTACTCACTCTACTCACTTACTCTCACTCACTCTACTCTACTCACTCTACTCACTACTCACTCTACTCACTAACTCTCACTCTACTCACTCACTCACTCACTCTCTACTCACTCTACTCACTCACTCACTCTACTCACTCACTCACTCACTCACTCACTCACTCACTCACTCTCTACTCACTCTACTTACTACTCACTCTACTCACTCTACTCTCTCACTCTACTCACTCACTCTACTCACTCACTCTACTCACTCTACTAACTCTACTCACTTACTCTAACTCACTCTCACTCACTCTACTCTACTCACTCTACTCACTCTACTCTACTCACTCACTCTACTCTACTCGCTCACTCTACTCACTCACTCACTCACTCTCTACTCACTCACTCTACTCACTCACACTACTCACTACTTACTACTCACTCACTCACTCACTCACTCTACTCACTCTCACTCACTCTACTCTACTCACTCTACTCACTCTACTCTACTCACTAACTCACTCACTACTCACTCTACTCACTAACTCTCACTCTACTCACTCACTCTACTCACTCTACTCTACTCACTCACTCTACTCTACTCACTCACTCTACTCACTCACTCTCTACTCACTCTATTCACTCACTCACTCTACTCACTCACTCACTCACTCACTCACTCACTCACTCTCTACTAACTCTACTCACTACTCACTCTACTCTCTCACTCTACTCTCTCACTCTACTCACTCACTCTACTCACTCACTCACTCACTACTCACTCTACTTACTCACTCTCACTCTATTCACTCACTCTACTCACTCACTCTACTCACTCTATTCACTCACTTTACTCACTCACTCTACTCACTCTACTCACTCACTCACTCTACTCACTCTACTCACTCTACTCTACTCACTACCTCACTCACTACTCACTCTACTCACTAACTCTCACTCTACTCACTCACTCTACTCACTCTACTCTACTCACTCACTCTACTCTACTCACTCACTCTACTCACTCACTCACTCTCTACTTACTCTACTCACTCACTCACTCTACTCACTCACTCACTCACTCTCTACTAACTCTACTCACTACTCTCTCTACTCACTCTACTCTCTCACTCTACTCTCTCACTCTACTCACTCACTCTACTCACTCACTCACTCACTCACTCACTCACTCACTCACTCACTCACTCACTCACTCACTACTCAGTCTAATTACTCACTTTCACTCTCACTCTACTCACTCACTCTACTCACTCACTCTACTCACTCTATTCACTCTACTCACTTACTCTCACTCACTCTACTCACTCTCACTCACCCTACTCTACTCACTCTACTCACTCTACTCTACTCACTCACTCTACTCTACTCGCTCACTCTACTCACTCACTCACTCTCACTCACTCTCTACTCACTGTACTCACTCACTCACTCACTCTACTCACTCACTCTACTCACTCACACTACTCACTACTTACTACTCACTCACTCACTCTCTACTCACTCTACTCACTCACTCACTCACTCACTCTTCTCACTCACTCTACTCTACTCACTCTACTCACTCTACTCTACTCACTCACTCACTCACTCTTCTCACTCACTCTTCTCACTCACTCTACTCTACTCACTCACTCACTCACTCACTCACTCACTACTCACTCTACTTACTCACTCTCACTCTCACTCTACTCACTCACTCTACTCACTCACTCTACTCACTCTACTCACTCTCACTCACTCTACTCTACTCACTCTACTCACTCTACTCTACTCACTCACTCTACTCTACTCGCTCACTCTACTCACTCACTCACTCACTCACTCACTCACTCACTCACTCACTCACTCACTCACTCTTCTCACTCACTCTACTCTACTCACTCTACTCACTCTACTCTACTCACTCACTCACTCACTCACTCTTCTCACTCACTCTTCTCACTCACTCTACTCTACTCACTCACTCACTCACTCACTACTCACTCTACTCACTCTCACTCACTCTACTCTACTCACTCTACTCACTCTACTCTACTCGCTCACTCTACTCACTCACTCACTCACTCACTCACTCTACTCACTCACTCTACTCACTCACTCTCACTCACTCTCTACTCACTCTACTCACTCACTCACTCTCTACTCACTCTACTCACTCACTCACTCACTCTTCTCACTCACTCTACTCTACTCACTCTACTCACTCTACTCTACTCTACTCACTCACTCACTCACTCACTCTTCTCACTCACTCTACTCTACTCACTCTACTCACTCTACTCTACTCACTCACTCACTCACTCACTCACTACTCACTCTACTTACTCACTCTCACTCTACTCACTCACTCTACTCACTCTATTCACTCACTCTTCTCACTCACTCTACTCACTCACTCACTCTACTCACTTTCACTCACTCTACTCACTCACTCACTCACTCTACTCACTCACTCTACTCACTACTAACTCTACTCACTCACTCTACTCACTACTAACTCTACTCACTCACTCACTCTCTACTCACTCTACTCACTCACTCTCAATCTACTTAATCTTACAAATCGGAAGAGGGAATTTATTGCAAACCATTAAAATCAAAAAAGGGAGGTGGTATTTTTTCCAGACTCTTTTCATCGTATGTGCCGGTGGACAGGGCCTGTTTCAATCCTGTCTTGCTGGAAATGAAAGTTACCTTTTATGGGCTGATGGTGTTACTGTTCGGTGGCCTAGTTTAACTAGATAGAATTGTTTTATTATTGTGAGAAGCCTTAAGTGTATACGTGATCACATGAACCTAATAAATAATGTTGGCCTAAATTAAATGTAGGCCTAATGGCGAATCCCTGTGCTACGCCATTGGCACAGGTTCATGAGGCGTCCACATATATATGCCTAATTCACTTTCCCAACAGGTCTTTAGTTGGGTGATGTTACTATTTATTGCAGATAGAAGTCAATGAAAGTGTAACTTTGCATGATTAAATAGGCCCACCGTAGGTTCCAACATTAAGATGGTGCTCTACACAAGCATTTTTCTGTAAGAAGTGTATGCTCTCCTCTCACCTGTGTTGCGCTCAGAATGACAGAACGGTGTGCAACATTGAATTCACCATAAATGGTACTGTAGTGAACGACCAATTGAAAAACATTGTAATTACGGTGGCTAAGGTTGCAAACTTTTGAAGTTTACCAGTAAACTACCAGAATTGTGGTCTCTTTCAAGGATTTTATGTAATCTATCACAAGACATCTAGTGTCCTTTTTGGGTACTTCAAATGATCACAGGTTTCTCTTCATGTTTGGCCTACTGTGTGGCCTTATCATATGTAAAAGCATTAAACAGTACCCGCAAAACACCAGTCTCAACGTCAACAGTGAAGAGGCGACTCCGGGATGCTGGCCTTCTAAGCAGAGTCTGTATTCTATTGCCCATCTTAATCTTTTATTTTTATTGGCCAGTCTGAGATATGGTTTTTTCTTTGCCCCTCTGCGTAGAAGGCCAGCCTCTTCACTGTTGAAGTTGAGGCTGGTGTTTTGCGGGTATTATTTAATGAAGCTGCCAGTTGAGGACTTGTGAGGCGCCTCTTTCTCAAATCAAA
Organism: Oncorhynchus mykiss; assembly: GCF_057628025.1. Lineage (NCBI taxonomy): Eukaryota > Metazoa > Chordata > Actinopteri > Salmoniformes > Salmonidae > Oncorhynchus > Oncorhynchus mykiss. The sequence continues at coordinate 60,228,463 of NC_143030.1, read as the reverse complement.
TCAAATCAAAATCAAATGTATTTATATAGCCCTTCGTACATCAGCTGATATCTCAAAGTGCTGTACAGAAACCCATCCTAAAACCCCAAACAGCAAGCAATGCAGGTGTAGAAGCACAGTGGCTAGGAAAAACTCCCTAGAAAGGCCAAAACCTAGGAAGAAACCTAGAGAGGAACCAGGCTATGTGGGGTGGCCAGTCCTCTTCTGGCTGTGCCGGGTGGAGATTATAACAGAACATGGCCAAGATGTTCAAATGTTCATAAATGACCAGCATGGCCCAATAATAATAAGGCAGAACAGTTGAAACTGGAGCAGCAGCACGGCCAGGTGGACTGGGGACAGCAAGGAGTCATCATGTCAGGTAGTCCTGAGGCATGGTCCTAGGGCTCAGGTCCTAGGAGAGAAAGAGAGAAAGAGAGAATTAGAGAGAGCACACTTACATTCACACAGGACACCGAATAGGACAGGAGAAGTACTCCAGATATAACAAACTGACCCTAGCCCCCCGACATATAAACTACTGCAGCATAAATACTGGAGGCTGAGACAGGAGGGGTCAGGAGACACTGTGGCCCCATCCGAGGACACCCTCGGACAGGGCCAAACAGGAAGGATATAACCCCACCCACTTTGCCAGAGCACAGCCCCCACACCACTAGAGGGATATCTTCAACCACCAACTTACCATCCTGAGACAAGGCTGAGTAACTAGACACTCTAATGTACACTCTAATGTACTTGACCTCTGTACATAGCCCATCTGTATATAGCCCATCCAACTACCTCATCCCCATACTGTTATTTATTTATTTTGCTCCTTTGCACCCCAGTATCTCTACTTGCACACTCATCTTCTGAACATATATCACTCCAGTGTTTTATTGCTAAATTGTAATAATTTTGCCACTATGGCCTATTTATTGCCTTTCCTCCCTTATTTGCACACACTGTATATATACTTTTTCTATTGTATTATTGACTGTGTGTTTGTTTATTCCATGTGTAACTCTGTGTTGTTGTTTGTGTCGCACTGCTTTGCTTTATCTTGGTCAGGTCGCAGTTGTAAATGAGAACTTGTTCTCAACCAGCCTACCTGGTTAAATAAAGTGAAATAAAAGAAAAAATATATAATTGTTTTATTTATTTTATTATGTCAACAAATGTATTTGTTGTCAATGTTTTGGAGTCAAACTGGTGGCAGTAGTGAAGAAAGTAAATAGTTGGAAAAGTTGCAGAGTTAATTGAATGTTAATGCTCTTGTTGATTAGTGTAACGATCGTCGTTGGTGGAATTTGACCAAGATGCAGCGTGGGGTAGGTTAATCATATTCTTTAATGAAAAACAAGCAAGCGAGCACCAACACAACGTACAGCCTTGTAGGGCTCAACAGCAACAATACAAGGACAAGATCCCACAACATAGGTGTTAAAAGGCTACCTAAGTATGATTCCCAATCAGAGACAACGATAGACAGCTGCCTCTGATTGGGAACCACACTCGGCCAAACACAAAGAAATACAACACATAGAATGCCCACACAACTCACACCCTGACCAAACCAAATAGAGGTATAAAAAGGCTCTCTAAGGTCAGGGTGTGACAATTAGACAGTTTCAAATTAATTAGGCTATTTTCTCTTGAACCATATGGTATCTGCTACTTCCGGCGCCGACAGAGATGGCCGCCTCGCTTCGCGTTCCTAGGAAACTATGCAGTTTTTTGTTTTTTTACGTGTTATTTCTTACCAAAAATAATATTTTTGGAAAAAAGGAACATTTGCAATCTAACTGGGAGTCTCGTGAGTGAAAACATCCGAAGCACATCAAAGGTAAACGATTTAATTTGATTGCTTTTCTGATTTCTGTGACCAAGTTACCTGCTGCTAGCTGGACAAAATGCTATGCTAGGCTATCGATAAACTTACACAAATGCTTGTCTAGCTTTGGCTGTAAAACATATTTTGAAAATCTGAGATGGCAGGGTGATTAACAAAAGGCTAAGCTGTGTCTCAATATATTTAATTTGTTATTTTCATGAATATGAATATTTTCTAGGGATATTTATGTCCGTTGCGTTATGCTAATTAGTGTCAGGCGATGATTACGCATGCGGTATGGGGAGTCACTAGAGTTTTAATGTAACTAGCCTAAATATAGATTGTGTTGTTTACTAGGGCCTACTTGGTATCGCTGTTTTGTTCTGTTTGCATTAATTTGTTCTTATTCACAGTTGTGTCCATTTTCTAAGCCAAACTGCTATTCAGTATTTTTGTTTGCATGCATGAATAACTAGGCTACTACTTTCGGCATTTAGTTTGCATTCTTTTAGTAAGACAGCTGTGTGTACGACTGCATTCACATAGGATAATTAATCTATTACAAACAGTGTATCTATCTTGTAGCCTATATGCATTACCAAAACCGCCTTGCTTTAGTGTGTAGGGCACGGTCCATTGTGCTGATACAGCGGAGATAGGCAACAGAAATACTGAAATACCCTAGCCATAGGTTTTCTGTCTAAAAAATGTCAAGTAATAACAACTGGTCATAGGAAAAGAGTGGCTGGAATACTTGGTTGCTGCAGATGCAAAAAAAAAAAACATTTCCCATGTTGAAAGTTCTGTGTTGGGTCCAATGTTAAAGCAGACAAGACCCCAGCTGGGTATTCTAACTGGAAGCATGCGATTGATAGTACCAAAGGATTCGCTAGGCATGCATCAAGCAAGGAGCATTTGAAAGACAAGGAACTAGCCAAGGTGTTTAGCCATACCCTACAATGCCACATACAAGTCACACGATATTAAAAATTAAATCATAGGGCTCATGAGTGGGGCGTCCACAGCTACATGTGAGAACTCATTTTCCACCTTGACAAGGTGTTCAGTCAGCGTAGAAGAAGCATGCTACACCTGAGGACAGATCAACTAATCCAACTAGCATTTGACTAGCATTTTACAAGAAGATTTCGGGGAGATTGAAATGATCAATTACTCAGGAAGTTCCACAGTGCTTCAAGGAGGCTGCAACTCTCCTGAAAAGGTAAGAAACAATCTAGCTGGTTGGTTATTATTAAAATCTTGGCGGTATAGCCAGTGGAGTCATTTCAGCAAAAATCTAGGGTATGGAATGACAAATTACTTTCTTAGAAAGGCCTAGGTTTTCAACAGTTTTGTGTGTAGGGCGCTGTTCATTGTGCTGATACAGCACAGCGGAGATAGGCTACAGATTGCGTGCCAACCTGTCACTTCAAAAGCACTCAGTGGTTTTGAATTCTCTTCATTTGAACTTTGTTGTGGTATAGCGTGATATAAGCATAATTCAATATAATTCCAACGCAAGAACCCTCCCTGAATTGTGCCCCCTTACCGATTACAACTGCCTCCTTAGTCACTTTATCCTCGAGGCGGATCTGCCTTTCTCTACTTCTCCAGAGTCAGATGAACTTGTGGATACCATTTTTATATCTCTGTGTGCAGTTTGAAGGAAGTTGCTTACTAGCATTAGCGCAATTTCTAGCATGTTAGTAGATGCTAGCCACCAGGGGTATTTTCACAGTCCCCAAATTCAGAACAAATTCAAGAAAGAGTACAGTATTACATAGAGCCCTTATTGCATGGAACTCCGTTCCATCTCATATTGCTCAAGTGAACAGCAAACCTGAAAAAGCAACACCTCACGGCACAACAGCTCTCCCCTATTTGACCAGGATAGTTTGTGTGTATGTATTGATATGTAGGCTACGTGTGCCTTTTGAATTTATTTATGTCCTTGAGCTGTCCTTGTCTATTAATGTTCTATATTATGTCATGTTTCTTGTTTTATGTGGACCCCAGGAAGAGTAGCTGCTGCTTTTGCAACAGCTAATGGAAATCCTAATAAAATACCAAAAGCCTGTTATTATTTAATGAAGTGTACTTTAATATAGAAATTTCAATGCATCTGATTTTTTAAATATAAATAAAGACTTGCTGAAGTGCCAAAATTCAGCATTTTGACATGTCCCTCTGTGCTCCCTCTCTGACTTTGAGGAAGATTTGAACCCACTTAACCCCAACGTTTCACCATCATTGTAAAGCCCTAGTTATTTTGTTGCTTTGACAAAGTCATTTCTGAAGATTATTTATTTCATGTGATTCATCTAATCACATGAAATGTCTGTCCCTCATTGTAAGGTCAACCCTATTAAGTGAAAGGAAAGGGGGACAACCTAATCAGTTGTACAACTGACTGCCTTCAAATGAACAGTGAACTGAACTCTCATTTTAACATGGTTAAACTATTCATTTCAAAAGGAACATTGAACATATACTGTAACAGTGGAATCAGAGTGTAAAAGCAGGGTAGCTGTTTCTACTCTATTCGGACATGTTCTGGTGTTTTATGGTGGAAAACTGAACGGGTCGAGCATAACACGCCATCCCTGTTACGCATAGATAGACAGGTTAAAAATGTTTTAACAATAACATGTTTGGGTAAAGCTTGCATTCAATTGTCCCTTCCTGTTACACAAAGCAAACTTCCATCCCCCTGTCACAACAGGATTTATGGCTGATTTGAAATGAAATGGTCAACCCTGTTACTTTATTTGGCACTTAGTAGGCACTTACTATAATTTATTTTTCCATTTAACCTCTTGAGATGTGTTTTACTAAGCTAAAAATAGGTGAATATATACAGTACCAGTCAAGTTTGGACACACCTACTCATCAAGCGTTTCTTTTTTCTTTTTACTATTTTCTACATTAGTAGTGAAGACATCAAAACTATGAAATAACACATTTGGAATCATGTAGTAACCTTGTTTCATCGCGCACCAACGACTCCTGTGGCGGGCCGGGAGCAGTGCGCGCTAACCAAGTTGGCCAGGTGCACGGTGTTTCCTCCAACACATTGGTGCGGCTGGCTTCCGGGTTGGATGCACACTGTGTTAAGAAGCAGTGCATGCTTGGTTGGGTTGTGTTTCCGAGGACGCATGGCTTTCGATCTTCGTCTCTCCCGAGTTGTAGCGATGAGACAAGATACCACGAAATTGGGGAGAAAAGGGGGTAAAATAAAAAATAAAATTGCTTTTACACAGCCTGGAGGTGTGTTGTGCTGTTGAAAAACAAATGACAGTGGGACTAAGCACAAACCAGATGGGATGGTGTATAGCTGCAGAATGCCATGTTGCCTTGAATTCTAAACAATGTCACCAGCAAAACACCCCCACACCATTACACCTCCTCCTCCATGACATGTGGAGATCATCCATTCACCTACTATGTGTCTCACAAAGACAGGGGTTGGAAGAAAAAATCTCAAATTTGGATAAGACCAAAAGGACAGATTTCCACCGGTTTAATGTCCATTACTAATGTTTCTTGGCCCAAGAAAGTCTCTTCTTATTATTGGTGTTCTTTAGTAGTGGTTTCTTTACAGTAATTCGACCATGAAGGCCTGATCCACGCAATCTCCTCTGAACAGTTGATGTTGAGGTGTGTCTGTTACTTGAACTCTGTGAAGCATTTATTTGTGCTGCAATCTGAGGTGCAGTTAACTCTTATTAACTTGTCCTCTGCAGCAGAGGTATCTCTGGGTCTTCCTTTCCTGTGGCGGTCCTCATGAGAGCCAGTTTCATCATAGCACTTGATGGTTTTTGCGACTGCACTTCAAGAAACTTTCAGAGTTCCTGAAATGTTCTGTATTGACTGATCTCCATGTCTTAAAGTAATGATGGACTGTCGTTTCTCTTTGCTTATTTGAGCTGGTCTTGCCCTAATATGGACTTGGTCTTTAAACAAATAGGGCTGTCTTCTGTATACCACCCCTACCTGTCATGGCTGTTGAAGGAGGAGGACCAAGGTGCAGTGTGGTGAGCGTACATATTCTTTATTTAAGATGACGCCGACAAAAACAATAAACACGACAAACAAACCGTGAAGCTAAAGGCTATGTGCCCTAAACAAAGTCAACTTCCCACAAAGACAGGTGGGAAAAAGGGATACCTAAGTATGGTTCTCAATCAGAGACAACAATAGACAGCTGTCCCTGATTGAGAACCCTACCTGGCCAAAACATAGAAATACAAATAATAGAATATAGAATACCCACCCCAACTCACACCCTGACCAAACCAAAATAGAGACATAAACAGGATCTCTAAGGTCAGGGCGTGACACTACCTTGTCACAACACAGCAGATTAGCTCAAATGCATTATGGAAATAAATTCCACAAATTAACTTTTAACAAGGCACACCTGTTAATTGAAATGCATTCCAGGTGACTAGCTCATGAAGCTGGTTGAGAGAATGCCAAGAGTGTGCAAAGCTGTCATCAAGATAAACGGTGGCTACTTTGAAGAATCTGAAATATAAAATATATTTTGATTTATTTAACACTTTTTTAGTTAGTACATGATTCCATATGTGTTATTTCATAGTTTTGATGTCTTCAGTATTATTTTACAATGTAGAAAATAGTAAAAATAAAGAATGTGTAGGTGTGTCCAAATTTTTGACTGGTACTGTATATTTATTTTACTAAGTTTCACTACCCAAAAAGCTTTTGAAGAACAGTGCACACCATTTTGGGGAAATGTGTCATTCGGTACACACCGTCACGCAATGTAGTGTAGTGACCTTAATCAAACACCTAGCAATCTCATCAAGAGGTTCTGTCCTCTTGGGGTTGGCTTCACAGTCGCTGGACACGGAAATGTGTTCAATATAAATAAATATACACAAAATGTAGAAACCAGCTCCTCCTTCACCAGGGACCGACTAGCCAGCAGATCTGAACTAGTGTCGGACAGGCTTCCTGTGTAAATTATGAGACAATTTATGCTTAATCCAGAAATGTGGTCGTAGACTCCGTATGGAGGGTGTGACGCAATTCCTGAGCCTCCGGAGGCACACAGAGGCCAAAATGAGCCCCGTACAGCATCGCTGTGGGCCTCCGAAAAGTTGTAACAATGAGGAGGGCTCAGTATAGGTTGGTTGACAGTAGATGGGGGCGGGAGGTCCTGTATGAACACAAACTCACTTCCTTGGCAACTTCCTTCACAACAGTTCTGCTAACATCTCTGTGCTGCTCCTCGAAGCGTAATAAGTATGAATGTCCTGACTTCTGCAGAGGTCGTATCACTGTAAATGCTGCACGTCCAATGCAGACAATGGATAGACCATGCAGCGCCTTTAAGATGTGTGGAGCCAGCGCAAGATATGTCTCGGAAAACATACCTCAATCCAGGGATGACAAATGCATTGTACTCTGAATTGTCTCATTATCTAAACTGTTGCACTGAGAATATTGAACAAATGTGCTGTCATTGAATCTTCTTGGTGTAACAATTGGAATAATGGGACAATTAAAAAGTACAATGCATTTCTCATCCCTGGATTGAGGTACTTTTTCCGAGACATATTCCACGCCAGCTTCGTGGTGTCTTAATCTACACAGGAAGCTTGTCCAACCCTAATGCAGCTGTAAGCAAGCAGGTTTGATCTGTTGACTAGGGACTGATCTAGAGCAGATAAGATGCTTCGACCCACCACCGGTAATATCAGAACTCTGGATGACATTATAAGGTCCTACCGAGATTTGAACTCGGATCACTGGATTCAGAGTCCAAAGTTCTATCCATTACACACTAGGAATGGATGACAACATGGCAGCTGAATTTAAGTTTATAAAAGATGGTCACAGCAACATTCTATTTCCTGTATTCAGAACAAACCTACTCTACTGTTTGACATTTTGATTCACCTGAGTAGTATTAAGTTCAAAGCAATGATGTGTAGTAGCTCAACAGCTTTTAGCCATCAGAACCCGCTTGGTTACAGCTGCACTCGGGTCGGACAGTCATTTAATCTTCTTGGTGTAACAGTTGGGATAATGGGACAATTTGGAGTTCCATGCCTTTCTCATCCCTGGATTGAGGTACGTTTTCCAAGACAAATCTCTCGCCGGCTCTGAGGTCTCTTAATCTACACAGGAATGCTGTTCGACCCTAGTGCAGCTGTAAGCAAGGGGGTCAGATCTGCTGGCTAAATAGTAGTAAACCACATCAAAGATTATGCATGCGCATGCAAACAACCTAGATAGCTAGTTTAGCTCTTCCATGCTAAATTTGCACTGCAAATGTGAATAGATGCACAATAGAGTTGCTATACAGATTAAAATGAGTCTGAACTAAAGTATTGTTGGCCTGTTTCTGTCATGTATTGTCATGTTGTGTCCTGTTCCTGTTCTTTCTCTTCACCCTGTCTCCCTCTGCTGGTCGTATTAGGTTACCTTTTCTTCCCCTCTTTCCCCCAGCTGTTCCTTGTCTTCTCTAACTACCTCGTTCACCCCTTTTCCCACCTGTTCCCTTTTTCCCTCTGATTAGGTCTCTATATCTCTCTCTGTTTCTGCTTCTGTCTTTGTCGGATTCTCGTTTGTGTTACTCATGCCTGAACCAGACTATCGTCGTGTTTGCTGCAACCTTGTCCTGTCCTGTCGGAATCTGCCTGTTCATCTAACCTTGTCCTGTCCTGTCGGAATCTGCCTGTCCATCTGAGCCTACGTGTGTTTCGTCATTAAAGAAACTCTGTTTTGTTAATTCGCTTTTGGGTCCTCATTCACGCACCTGACAGAAGAATCCGACCAAGAATGGACCCAGCGACTTCGGATCCTCTCCACTCAGCCGTCGAGATCCAGGGAGCGATGCTAGGCAGACACGAGCAGGAATTGTCTGCTGCTCGACATGCCGTTGAGACCCTGGCCACCCAAGTCTCCAACCTCACAGAACAGGTTCACCATCTCCGCCTCGATCCACCGGCCACTTCCAGGGCTTTCGAATCTCCGGAGCCCAGAATCAATAACCCGCCGTGTTACTCTGGGGAGCCCACGGAATGCCGCTCGTTCCTCACCCAGTGTGATATTGTGTTTTCTCTCCAGCCCAACACTTACTCCAGGAGCACTGCTCGTATCGCCTACGTCATATCTCTCCTTACTGGACGGGCTCGTGAGTGGGGCACGGCAATCTGGGAGGCAAGGGCTGAGTGTACTAACCAGTATCAGGACTTTAAGGAGGAGATGATACGGGTTTTTGATCGATCTGTTTTTGGGGAGGAGGCTTCCAGGGTCCTGTCTTCCCTATGTCAAGGTAATCGATCCATAACAGACTACTCTATTGAGTTTCGCACTCTTGCTGCCTCCAGTGGCTGGAACGAGCCGGCTTTGCTCGCTCGTTTTCTGGAGGGTCTCCGCGCAGAGGTAAAGGATGAGATTCTCTCCCGGGAGGTTCCTTCCAGCGTGGATTCCTTGATTGAACTCGCTATTCGCATTGAGCGACGGGTTGATCTTCGTCACCGAGCTCGTGGAAAGGAGCTTGCGTTCTCCGTTGCCCCCCTCTCCGCATCACTACCATCTTCCTCTGCCGGCTCGGGTGCTGAGCCTATGCAGCTGGGAGGTATCCGCATCTCGACTAAAGAGAGGGAACGGAGAATCACCAACCGCCTCTGTCTCTATTGCGGTTCCGCTGGTCATTTTGTCACTTCATGTCCAGTAAAAGCCAGAGCTCATCAGTAAGCGGAGGGCTACTGGTGAGCGCTACTACTCCTGTCTCTCCTTCAAGATCCTGCACTACCTTGTCGGTCCATCTACGCTGGACCGGTTTGTCAGCTTCCTGCAGTGCCTTGATAGACTCTGGGGCGGAGGGCTGTTTTATGGACGAGACCTGGGCTCGGGAACATGACATTCCTCTCAGACAGTTAAGGGAGCCCACGGCCTTGTTCGCCTTGGATGGTAGTCCTCTCCCCAGGATTCAGCGTGAGACGCTACCTTTAACCCTCACTGTCTCTGGTAATCATAGCGAAACCATTTATTTTTAAATTTTTCGTTCACCTTTTACACCTGTTGTTTTGGGCCATCCCTGGCTAGTTTGTCATAATCCTTCTATTAATTGGTCTAGTAATTCTATCCTCTCCTGGAACGTCTCTTGTCATGTGAAATGTTTAATGTCTGCTGTCCCTCCTGTTTCCTCTGTCTCTTCTTCACAGGAGGAGCCTGGTGATTTGACAGGGGTGCCGGAGGAATATCACGATCTGCGCACGGTGTTCAGTCGGTCCAGGGCCACCTCTCTTCCTCCACACCGGTCGTATGATTGTAGTATTGATCTCCTTCCGGGAACCACTCCCCCCCGGGGTAGACTATACTCTCTGTCGGCTCCCGAACGTAAGGCTCTCGAAGATTATTTGTCTGTAGCTCTTTCCGCCGGTACCATAGTCCCCTCCTCCTCTCCCGCCGGAGCGGGGTTTTTTTTTGTTAAGAAGAAGGACGGGTCCCTGCGCCCCCGCATAGATTATCGAGGGCTGAATGACATAACAGTGAAGAATCGTTATCCGCTTCCTCTTATGTCTTCAGCCTTCGAGATCCTGCAGGGAGCCAGGTTTTTCACTAAGTTGGACCTTCGTAACGCTTACCATCTCGTGCGCATCAGGGAGGGGGACGAGTGGAAGACGGCGTTTAACACTCCGTTAGGGCACTTTGAATACCGGGTTCTTCCTTTCGGCCTCGCTAACGCTCCAGCTGTCTTTCAGGCATTAGTCAATGATGTCCTAAAAGACATGCTGAACATCTTTGTTTTCGTTTACCTTGACGATATCCTGATTTTTTCACCGTCACTCCAGATTCATGTTCAGCACGTTCGACGTGTCCTCCAGCGCCTTTTAGAGAATTGTCTTTTTGTGAAGGCTGAGAAGTGCACTTTTCATGCCTCCTCCGTCACATTTCTCGGTTCTGTTATTTCCGCTGAAGGCATTAAGATGGATCCCGCTAAGGTCCAAGCTGTCATTGATTGGCCCGTCCCTAAGTCACGCGTCGAGCTGCAGCGCTTTCTCGGCTTCGCAAACTTCTATCGTCGTTTCATCCGTAATTTCGGTCAGGTGGCAGCTCCTCTCACAGCCCTTACTTCTGTCAAGACGTGCTTTAAGTGGTCCGTTTCCGCCCAGGGAGCTTTTGATCTCCTCAAGAATCGTTTTACATCCGCTCCTATCCTTGTTACACCTGACGTCTCTAGACAGTTCGTTGTCGAGGTTGACGCGTCAGAGGTGGGCGTGGGAGCCATTCTTTCTCAGCGCTCCCTCTCTGACGACAAGGTCCACCCTTGCGCGTATTTTTCTCATCGCCTGTCGCCGTCGGAACGTAACTATGATGTGGGAAACCGCGAACTGCTCGCCATCCGCTTAGCCCTAGGCGAATGGCGACAGTGGTTGGAGGGGGCGACCGTTCCTTTTGTCGTTTGGACTGACCATAGGAACCTTGAGTACATCCTTTCTGCCAAACGACTTAATGCGCGTCAGGCGCGCTGGGCGCTGTTTTTCGCTCGTTTCGAGTTCGTGATTTCTTATCGTCCGGGCTCTAAGAACACCAAGCCTGATGCTTTATCTCGTCTCTTCAGTTCTTCAGTAGCCTCCACTGACCCCGAGGGGATTCTCCCTGAGGGGCGTGTTGTCGGGTTGACTGTCTGGGGAATTGAGAGGCAGGTAAAGCAAGCACTCACTCACACTCCGTCGCCGCGCGCTTGTCCTAGGAACCTTCTTTTCGTTCCCGTTCCTACTCGTCTGGCCGTTCTTCAGTGGGCTCACTCTGCCAAGTTAGCCGGCCACCCTGGCGTTAGGGGTACGCTTGCTTCCATTCGCCAGCGTTTTTGGTGGCCCACCCGGGAGCATGACACGCGTCGTTTCGTGGCTGCTTGTTCGGTCTGCGCGCAGACTAAGTCCGGTAACTCCCCTCCTGCCGGCCGTCTCAGGCCGCTTCCCATTCCCTCTCGACCGTGGTCTCACATCGCCTTAGATTTTGTCACCGGACTGCCTTCGTCAGCGGGGAAGACTGTTATTCTTACGGTTGTCGATAGGTTCTCTAAGGCGGCTCATTTTATTCCCCTTGCTAAGCTTCCTTCTGCTAAAGAGACGGCACAAATCATCATCGAGAATGTTTTCAGAATTCATGGCCTTCCGTCAGACGTCGTTTCGGACAGAGGTCCGCAATTCACGTCTCAATTTTGGAGGGAGTTTTGCCGTTTGATTGGGGCTTCCGTCAGTCTCTCTTCCGGCTTTCACCCCCAGTCTAACGGTCAAGCAGAACGGGCCAATCAGACTATTGGTCGCATCTTACGCAGTCTTTCTTTTCGCAACCCTGCGTCTTGGTCAGAACAGCTCCCCTGGGCAGAATACGCCCACAACTCGCTTCCTTCGTCTGCGACCGGGCTATCTCCTTTTCAGAGTAGCCTCGGGTACCAGCCTCCGCTGTTCTCATCTCAGTTCGCCGAGTCCAGCGTCCCCTCCGCTCAGGCTTTTGTCCAACGTTGCGAGCGCACCTGGAAGAGGGTCAGGTCTGCACTTTGCCGTTATAGGGCGCAGACTGTGAGAGCTGCTAATAAGCGTAGAACTAAGAGTCCTAGATATTGTCGCGGTCAGAGAGTTTGGCTCTCCACTCAGAACCTTCCCCTTAAGACAGCTTCTCGCAAGTTGACCCCGCGGTTCATTGGTCCGTTCCGTATTTCTCAGATCATTAATCCTGTCGCAGTGCGACTTCTTCTTCCGCGATATCTTCGTCGCGTCCACCCGGTCTTCCATGTCTCCTGTGTTAAGCCCGTTCTTCGCGCCCCCGCTCGTCTTCCCCCCCCCCCCCCATCCTTGTCGAGGGTGCACCTATCTACAGGGTCCGTAAGATTTTGGACATGCGTCCTCGGGGCCGTGGTCACCAGTACCTAGTGGATTGGGAGGGGTACGGTCCTAAAGAGAGGAGTTGGGTTCCCTCTCGGGACGTGCTGGACCGTTCGCTGATCGATGATTTCCTCCGTTGCCGCCAGGTTTCCTCCTCGAGTGCGCCAGGAGGCGCTCGGTGAGTGGGGGGGTACTGTCATGTATTGTCATGTTGTGTCCTGTTCCTGTTCTTTCTCTTCACCCTGTCTCCCTCTGCTGGTCGTATTAGGTTACATTTTCTTCCCCTCTTTCCCCCAGCTGTTCCTTGTCTTCTCTAACTACCTCGTTCACCCCTTTTCCCACCTGTTCCCTTTTTCCCTCTGATTAGGTCTCTATATCTCTCTCTGTTTCTGCTTCTGTCTTTGTCGGATTCTCGTTTGTGTTACTCATGCCTGAACCAGACTATCGTCGTGTTTGCTGCAACCTTGTCCTGTCCTGTCGGAATCTGCCTGTTCATCTAACCTTGTCCTGTCCTGTCGGAATCTGCCTGTCCATCTGAGCCTACGTGTGTTTCGTCATTAAAGAAACTCTGTTTTGTTAATTCGCTTTTGGGTCCTCATTCACGCACCTGACAGTTTCTATAGAAAATATTAATATCATGACGCCAGTGCAGACATGTCTATAATAAATGAATAATGGTTTCTGCAGGCCAGGCATAACCAGTGCATTGACATAAATGATGGAAACCCAAAGCTCCATGTTTGAATTGAGGCGTGAAAGTGATTGAATCCATTATTCATCATCCTAGTCCCTCTCTATGGCAATGTAGCAGGTTAGACCTTTAGGCCATTGCAAAACATAGACACCAAGAACTTTTCAGAATAGGCCTGCCAGTGATGGTAAGTGCTGTCCCTTTACAACACACCTAAGTGCCATTGCTGCTATATCTGGCAAGTGTTGCCATTGATAATATAAATATTACATCAGCTTTGAAGTGAATGTTAGCAATGGAAGACTAGACAGAGAACACGCCATTTCACAGTTTGTTGAGCCCCAACATGTTTATGAGTGCACACACTCTCTGGCCGTCGGAGAGACAATGGAAAACAAGGCACCTCACTCAATGTTTTTGTCATGACCATAATAGGTATCACAACCTGCAAACCTGCCCTTACACCACCATCACCATGGGATCACTCTCTGCAGGGTTGGATAAAAGCGGATGTTTCCCCTAAAAAACTGATATGGGGACTCCGCTCAGGTGTCTTTTTATGCATGCTATGCTAGGTTACCATGGGATTGACCAGTACTCAAGGACAACATTCGATGAGTCCCATTTGGGTAGCTTTAGATTAGCTGGGTTGACCAGACAGATAGGCTCTTGCTGAAATTGGATCACTATCTGTCTGGTCAACCAGGATAGGGCAGCTTATCATAGGGCCAATGCTTCAGCTTTTTTGGGACCCCAACTGAAAATATTGTCTGGATGCTCATTAAGCATTAAGAAATTAGGTACACAGAACCCTTTCAAAATCTATGATGCCCTGGATCAGCGTTTCCCAAACTCTGTCCTCAGGACCTCAAGGGGTGCACATTTTGTTTTTTGTCCTAACACTACCCAGAATCAAATGATCAAAGCTTGATGATAAGTTGATTCATTGAATCAGCTGTGTGGTGCTAGAGCAAAAACTAAAACATGCTCCCCTTGGGATTGCGAGGACCGAGTTTGGGAAACTCTGCCCTAGATAATCCGGTTGGTGTTATAGTAAGTGTCTTGTTTAGAAATATCTCAATCATAGCAGCTGGTTTCGCTATGACTATAAATACAAGTCTGAGTCTAGGTTACTACCACCAGAGAGCGCTAGAGCCTACAGATTTACTCAGCGTCCATCCGGCATGTTCTTGTTTTGATATGATGATCTTCATCTCTGTCTTGTGTCATACTAGAAAACACTAACAGTTTTGTCAGTTTAGAGGGTTATAATAGCATAATCTTATGTCACTCCATCCACATAAATTAGAAGAGGATAATTTAGTCTTATGGAAAAATTAGACCGAGACTAGAAGATGAGCATACATTACCTTGATCACCGAAGGCTTGCCATGTACACCGTCATGACAATCCTCCTATACTAGTGTGCGTTTGGTGTGCGTGTCCATACCGCCCAAATGCATTTGACCTCTTCATAATTCACCATTAAGGTCAACCACATGGGCTGCATTTACGCAGGCAGCCCAATTCTGATCTTTTTTTCCCACAAATTATTATTTTGACCAATGAGATCAGCGTTGAAAAACATCTGATGTGAATGGTCAAAAGTCAAACGTGAATGGTCAAAAGTCAAATAAGTGGAAAAATATCAGAATTGGGCTGCCTATGTAAACGCAGCCATGGCAGTAGCAACATGTCAATTTGAATCTTTACAGGGGACATCTACAGTCTTCAACGTGTAGTTCTTTACTATCTCCTGTGCATCAGAGGCAGGGGTGCAAATTTGTTTTTAGAAGTGGGGGGGACATATCTATTTCTTATTAAAAAATAAATAAATCCTGAAGGATAAACACTCCAAACAGCCTACCCGACCACTCGGCGGCATCTGCATGGTCCTAAAGCACACATCGTTTTGTATCCCAATCCAATATATTTTTTATTTTATAAAAATGTTTTACCCCATTTCCTTCACAATTTCATGGTATCCAATTGGTAGTTACAGTCTTGTCCCATCGCTGCAACTCCTGTACGTGTCCTCCGAAAATCAACCGTGTCAAGCCGCACTACTTCTTGACACACTGCTTGCTTAACCCGGAAGCCAGCCGCACAAATTTGTCGGAGGAAACACCATCCAATTGGCGACTGTGTCAGCTTGCATGCGCCTGGCCCGCCACAGGTGTTGCAACAGCACGATGGGACAAGAACATCCCGGCATGCCAGACCCTCCCCTAACCCAGACGATGCTGGGCCAATTGTGCACCTCCTCATGTGTCTCCCGGTCGTGGCCGACTGGGACACAGCCCAGGATCAAACCCAGATTTGTAGTGACGCCTCTAGCACTGTGATGCAGTGCCTTAGACCACTGCGCTACATGGGAGGTCCTCACATTCCAATGATAAAACTGGGGGGGACAAAAATGCAATTTCAGAATGTGGGGGGGGGGGGGGGCAGAATGTATCTGAGACAATCCTTAATCTGATTTGAGCTAAGACCCTGATGAGTGTTAATCAACATTTTTGCCTAATTAGCACCACCTACTAGACCCTTTGCTAATCTGCATTTCCAACCCGTCCCCGGGATGCTGTACGGTCTCCTCTCATCCATTTGATTAACCAGAACAGAGCTGTCTTGACCTGCCTCCACAGCCGACATCTTGGAATCCCATGGCTCTTACAAAGTCCTCAGACTCACAATAAGACATTCAGACAAGGGCAAACCAATTCCACAATGGACCATAAGCAGACGACATAGGCTGCGTTTAGAGAGGAAGACCAATTCTGATATTTTCTCCACTAATTGGTATTTTGACCAATCACATCAGGTCTTTTCACATCAGCTCTTTTAAAGAGCTGATCTGGTTGATCAAAAGACCAAATATTTCCTGTCTAAACGCAGCTACAGAAACATAATGTTTACATTTGCAGGATGAATGGCTTTCTGTCAGAAACCTTTAGGTCTATTCCCAATGTATGCATTTATTTGTAATGAAGACTTCTATATGTATTGAATGTACTTAGACATACACTTACTATAGATTAATCACACGTCAGTGAACTGCCAGCGAGTAAAAATGTCCTTAGAAAAAGCCATTCTCTCTCCAGAGAATCTCAAATTGGGATGGAGCTACATAAAGGGTTCATATTCAAATTGTGGATGGTAATTAATGGACTTTCTCATTCCCCCTCACTCCATATCTCTCTCTCTGGACACACCTCAATAGAGCAAACAAAAACAATCCTTTTTGTGGGATTTTGGTACAGGGAACAGTTTGTGGACTTAGAATGTTAGCTGTGTCAAGTCAGGTCGAGAGCAAACACAACAGCTTTAGAGATTTATTGCAAGCCGGGCTTCAGGAATGAATGAGGAGTATTTGTGCTGCAGAGTCTCAATAGTGCTCTTGTCAAATGTACCATGCCTATGTGGCCAGCGGGGTGTGAGGATGCATATCTATTTTCATCATGGGTGAATCGGTCATGCCGATCTAACGGTCATCTGATGAGGAAGGATCGGACCAAAGCGCAGCGTGATAAGTGTTCATGATTTTTATTAGCACTGAACACTAGAACAAAATAACAAAGTGAGAAACGAAACCGAAACAGTCCTGTCAGGTGCAGAACACTAAACAGAAAACAACTACCCACAAAACACAGGTGGGAAAAGGCTACCTAAGTATGGTTCCCAATCAGAGACAATGATAGACAGCGGTCCCTGATTGAGAACCATACCCAGCTAAAACAAAGAAATACAAAACATAGAAAAATGAACATAGAATGCTTCTAGTGCGGGGACCCTCGCTGCCGACCCCGGACTGAGGGTGAGGGTGACTCTGGAGGCTCCGGACTGGAGACCGTCATTGGAGAGAGGAGACGCAGAGACAGCCTGGTGCGTGGGGCTGCCACAGGGCCCACCAGGCTGGGGAGACCTACAGGAGGCCTGGTCCTTAGAGGAGGCACAGGATGAACCGGTCTGTGGGGGAGCACTGGAGATCTGGTACGCAGCCTTGGCACAATTCCTCCAGGCTGAATGCCCACTTTAGCCCAGCACCTCCAGAGTGCAGGCACAGGTCGAACCGGGCTGTGGGGGAGCACTGGAGATCTAGTGCTTGACAATTGCACCTCTCCACTTGGCTGAATGTCCACTTTAGCCCAGTAGGGGCAGAGCGCAGGCATAGGACGCACTGAGCAGTCCCAGCGCACCGGAGACACAGTGCGCAGAGCTGGCGCAGGCTACCCTGGGGGCTATGAGCATGCACTGGAGACACCATGCGCTTTACCGCATAACACGGTGCCTGACCAGTTCCACGCTGCTTCTGGTAAGCACAGGGAGTTGGCTCAGGTCTATAGCCTGACTCCGCCAATCTCCCCGTGTGACCCCCCCCTCCAAAACATTTTTGGGGCTGCCTCTGATGCCTGCTTCACTGACTTGCCTCATATCGCCGCCTCTCAGCTTTAGCTGCCTCCAGTTCCTCTTTTTCGGACAGCGATATTCCCCAGCCTGTCTCCAGGGTCCCTTTCCATCCAGTATCTCCTCCCAAGTCCACGAATACTGAACCCTCTGCTCCTCCATACCAAGCTGCTTGGTCCACTTGTGGTGGGTAGTTCTGTAATGGTCATCTGATGAGGAAGGATCGGACCAAAGCGCAGCTTGATAAGTGTTCATGATTTTTATTAGCACTGAACACTAGAACAAAATAACAAAGTGAGAAACGAAACCGAAACAGTCCTGTCAGGTGCAGAACACTAAACAGAAAACAACTACCCACAAAACACAGGTGGGAAAAGGCTACTTAAGTATGGTTCCCAATCAGAGACAACGATAGACAGCTGTCCCTGATTGAGAACCAGACCCGGCCAAAACAAAGAAATACAAAACATAGAAAAATGAACATAGAATGCCCACCCAAATCACACCCTGACCAAACCAAAATAGAGACATAAAAAGCTCTCTAAGGTCAGGGCGTGATAGCCAATGTATACTGTATCTGGAGGACTTCATAGGCCTGTGAGCACATTCTTGCTTCTTAGGATCAGAGGTGGAGATAATATGGTATCTGATTCAGCTGGATTTATTGTTTGTTTGTTGTTGACATTGTAATCTCATCCTTTGAGTAAGTGGCCATTGTGAATTTGGCTCTTGTTTCATCTAGTCTGTAAATAGTGAATTGTAACAAGAGACAGACCTGTCTCTATTGAGAATCAAAGGTGTAGTACAAGAAAGAACGAGACAACCATTTCACACTCATTTGAACGAATTAAGAGAATTTGCAAACACGATCATGTTTGACAGATATGTCTACCAAGGAACTCAACTATTTATTTAACCAGGTAGGCTAGTTGAGAACGCGTTCTCATTTAAAACTGCGACCTGGCCAAGATAAAGCAGAGCAGTTCGACAAAAACAACAACACAGAGTTCACATGGGATAACCAAACGTACAGTCAACAACACAATGGAAAAATATATATACAGCGTGTGCAAATGTAGTAATAACTATCACAATACATTGCTGCAGTAGCAATAAGTGTAAAGGGGAGGTTGTCTGAAGATGAGAAAGATAGACATGGACACAGGGAAAAAGAAAGGCCAGTGGCCTCCAGGGGGAGGGAAAGGGACAGCTAATCTGTGACGTCTGTTACATAAGACCTACTACTTGGGCACTGCAAATTATGCCAGAACTCTGGTAGGTCGCAGTCATAAGGAGGCCACCTCCAAAGGGCCCCTGTGACATAAATAGCAACGATGGACACACAGTTAGTCAAACATTTACTCATCTCGGGCAAGAAGCTAATAGCGTTGCCTGGAGAGTTTCACAAGGCCTGTTTACTTATTTTACGAACCGCCATTTAAAGATTGGACGAGTCCACATTGCATCACTGGTTTGGCAAAGAGGCCATCTCTCTACTGCGCTGTAAACAACCAGGGTAAATAAGACAGCAGAGTGCTGTTTTATTTACTTGTGTTCGGTCAAGATGTGATGGGAGCCCTCTTATTTTACCTCTCTGTCTCATCTTCCCTTGTATTTTTCAAGGGCAGTGTCGGCAGGGTTTGGCAGGGAAGGGTGTAATTTTCTAAGTATAACCCTGGCTAAGGGGGTAGTTGGACATGAGTTGCCAGTTTATGTTTGCTTTTTTAAATTGGATCCAAACACAGGCTCAGACGTACAACCCAAAGTCCTCCTGTAGCAGCTCAACTCTTATTTCCCACCTCTGTCTATTCTCTCTTTCTCTGCAGGAAGGAAGTCTCAGGAGAAATGTGAAGCTGACTACAGTGTTGGGAGGAGTAGGTGACGTCTGAAGGTCCAGCAGGATGACATGCTGTTGTCATGACTGTCCTGATCAGGTCAGGTTACAGGAGACCACAATCCTACAGATTATCTCTCAACCCCAACAGAGGAGGAGTGATCTAGGGGTCTGAAGATGTGTTTTTTTATTACCCCTCACACCCATGGTAAATCTTAGGCCACAGACAAATTCCTTTGTCCTGTTACTATGGAGAACCAGCCTCAGAACATTAAACATGAAATAAAGGGATTTGAAACAATGGTTTCCGTCAGCCACAATGGTGGTCATGACGATAGATGGAATATGAAAATGTATGTCATTTTTGTTTTGTTATTAAAGGTTAAATCGATGACGTTATTACGGAAACATTGTAACGTGAAGAGTTTTCCTAGTATATGTTTGATGTTTATACATTGTACGTTGTATGGAAAATATCCAAATCAAAGAGAATGTTTTGGGAAAGATTAATGCCCAGAGTATTGCCCTAAAGGCGGTTACGCCCACTTCTGACCCAAGGGTATAAAACCTGTGAGTAAAGAATTTACAGACAAGACTACGTGACCCAAGCTGCAGCCAAGGTCTAAAAAGTCAACTAACCCAAAACGCAACGCAAGTTTGAAGACAAACCTTTTTCTACCCAAGCTACGGATGAGTAGCTGTGTCTAAGCGGGTGAATTCAAGTAGAATCTACGCTGTTTCATTCCTATGCTGTGAGCTCTGAGCTACAGAGCTGTCTGTCCTCAGAAGACCCCTTCCAGAGAAAGAGTGAGGGAACAGACTCTTAAGCCAAAAGGACACTGACATCGGGAGGATGATCAGAGAGGTGCGCTGGAGAAGTGCGTCATCGAGCAGCCTGAACGGTCCCTGAACGGTCTACGCAGAGAATCCTCGGAGGTCCTCCCCACTTAATTACATCATTATATTCTGACCCATAAGAGCGGCAGTGTGGGGCAAGACTAGGGTTAGAATAGCATAGCTGACAAATTCACCCAAATGTATATTTCTCTCGTGTACTTTCTTTTTCCTCTCTCTCTTTGAAATCCCCATTTTGGGTAACATGCGCATAGTGTGTTGGCCCGTTATACTAATTTCTAATCAATAGCCCATAATGTGTATCTATCATCATTTTAGCTTTTTAGTAAATAAATATTCAACTAAGATTGGTGTGGTACGAACTCATTGGTGAGACCCGGGTCCGTGCAGATTCACGGACTATACGACGTTCAGAACCAGATTGTAGAGGTAACTGGTTAATTAGCGGCTGTTGTAAAATCAATATGCTGATATTCTTTGAGTTAATTTGGGAAATAGAAACTCAATAAAAACTAGTTTTCCCATGGTGCCCCAGGTTAATGAGTTAATAATTGCTTGAGTCAGTTAATCACGCAATTAGAAACTTTTAATAATTTGATGAGCAACAGTCGTCATATGAACTAATACAACGTCACGACACTGTGATGCCTCATCATAAGTCAACCCTAAGGAGAACATGGCTGACTATACCATATAATCTCGTCTGCATAAATCAGGGCTGTTCAAAGAGCCGACCATCTACAATGACAAACATAATAGTCTGCATCTAGCTTGGATACTAACTTTGTGTTATTCCACCTGTAGCCTTGATAACTACTGTTTAAACGTTGTTCTGTTTAACTGAGCCATATCAAACCATCTATTCAGGACATATTCAGATGTTCCATGATCACAGTTATGAGAGGCTATGGTGCCATGGTAACTAGAGACCATTCTTCTCAGCTGTTGCAATGTTTCTGAAAGTGCATCTGACAGGGTGATGATATCCCACTTTATTGTTTCTGTGTCACAAATCTCACTCTGTACTATAAGGGGTAAAGGTATTTGGTTTACTAAACATTTGAACATGTACAGAGTATGCACCTGTTGTTTTTAGAAGATAATAAGACATAACTGAGGTTTGAGTTACAAGGGTGCCCTAGCAAGCAGGGCAATCCCATAACAAATCAGGGCACCCCCATGAGATAATGTATGCCCATTTCTTTCCACACACACATTAGTCTGTGTGGCAAAGGTCAAATGATTGGGAAATATTAAACGTTGGTCCAGCGTTTTACGCACACCGTCTAGAATCAATGTGCAACAAATATCCTGCATAAAATAAATGTAAGTCTTTATTTATTAACATTTAAATATATCCTGATATATTTAAATATATATCTTCATTTCATCTTTCACTCATCAATGTATTTTATTTCCTATGGAAAAAAGCTAGTACAAAATGACAGTATATCAACATGTGCTGCATGTGCTGCCAATGCACGTTAATATGAACACGTGCAAACAAAGTAAATGAACATTTTCAAACATATATCAATATGAACATGTGCAAACAGAGTATATATCAACCTCCACACCCAAGTGACAACCCACTGGGCACAAACTGGTTGAATCAATGTTGTTTCCACATCATTTCAACAAACAAATTCAATTTGATGGATGTTAAATCAATATGGTAAATTGATTGGATTTGCAAAAAATCATCACTGTAAAGACCTTTTTGGGAATGTTTGTCTATTTTTCACCCACTTTTTTAACCTTCATCCAATGACATTGTTAAATGTTTTGTTGAATTCACATTAGTTGACACCTCAATTAAATGTAAATCAAAATTAGACGTTGAGCGGATTGTCTGTGTCCAGTGGGAAGCGCTAATCAATTCAAAACAGAAAACACTTACACACTCGGGTCTATGATTGACATGTCTCGTTCATTTCCGCTCTCTCTTTTGTTCTCTTCGCCATACGTTTTTCCAGGAACGGTCACATGTTCTGTGTGCTCCTTAACCTCTGATCTGGGGAAGTTCTCACATGCATGGTGCTGTGCTGTGTGTCCAACCCCTCCCTTATCTCCACACAGAGCCAAGTGGGGCAGAGGTGGAGGGCCGGTTGTTGTGCAACACTTGACATTGATCTGGGGCTGATGAGCAATGACACTGCAGTTTACTGGTGTTAAACAGCCGTACAACATGCCTCCTTCCTTTTCACTCTCTGCTCTGCCTGGATTCTCTAGTAATACACACATTGTTGTTGTTTTCCTTTTTCTCTGGTGTATCATGAGTCGTCCCACCTCCTCTCTGTCCTCTTTTCCTTTCCTCCCACTGCTCCTCTTTTCGTCTCTCTCACTTCTCTGTATGTCTTTCACCCAACCAATAATTTTACTGCAGTTAATAAGGAACCTGCATGTAGTATTTTGCGTCAATATTACATTCCAGTGTTCTACAAAACAATTACAGAATATTACAGTTTCTCTGTTGATATGGCCCAATGTGTAGTGGGTTAACAGTTGGAAGAAAATATGAATCAACACTCATGATATGGGCTTTATGTAGAGACTGGCTGGATATAAAAATTCTGGGGTCTTGGCTGATTTCATTTGATTTCCCCATGATGTCAAGCAAAGAGGCACTGAGTTTGAAGGTAGGCCTTGAAGTACATCCACAGGTACACCTCCAATTGACTCAAATGAAGTCGGAAGTTTACGTACACTTAGGTTGGAATCATTAAAACCTGTTTTTCAACCACTCCACAAACTTCTTGTTCACAAACTATACTTTTGGCAAGTTGGTTAGGACATCTACTTTGTGCATGACACAAGTCATTTTTCCAACAATTGTTTACAGACAGATTATATCACTTTATAATTTACTGTATCACATTTCCAGTGGGTCAGAAGTTTACATACACTAAGTTGACTGTGCCTTTAAACAGCTTGGAGAATTCCAGAAAATGATGTCATGTCTTTAGAAGCTTCTGATGGGCTAATTGACATAATTTGAGTCAATTGGAGGTGTACCTGTGGATGTACTTCAAGGCCTACCTTCAAACTCAGTGCCTCTTTGCTTGACATCACGGGGAAATCAAATGAAATCAGCCAAGACCCCAGAATTTTTTGTTGTAGAAAACCACAAGTCTGGTTCATGCTTGGGAGCAATTTCCAAAAGCCTGAGGGTACCACGTTCATCTGTACAAACAATAGTACGCAAGTATAAACACCATGGGACCACGCAGTTGTCATACCGCTCAGGAAGGAGACGCGTTCTGTCTCCTAGAGATGAACGTACTTTGGTGCAAAAAGTTCAAATCAATCCCAGAACAACAGCAAAGGACCTTGTGAAGATGCTGGAGGAAACAGGTACAAAAGTATCTATGTCCACAGTAAAACGAGTCCTATATCGACATAACCTGAAAGGCCGCTCAGCAAGGAAGAAGCCACTGCTCCAAAACCGCCATAATAAAGCCAGACTACGGTGTGCAACTGCACATGGGGACAAAGATCATACTTTTTGGAGAAATGTCCTCTGGTCTGATGAAACAAAAATAGAACTGTTTGGCCATAATGACCATTGTTATGTTTGGAGAAAAAAGGGGGAGGCTTGCAAGCCGAAGAACTCCATCCCAACCGTGGAGCACGGGGGTGGCAGCATCATGTTGTGGGGGTGCTTTGCTGCAGGAGGGACTGGTGCACTTCACTAAATAGATGGCATCATGAGGCAGAAATTACACAAACAACAACACAGAGTTGAATAAACAAACATACAGTCAATAATACAATAGATTAAGTCTATATACAGTGTGTGCAAATGAGGTAGGATAAGGGAGGTAATAAATAGGCCATAGCGGCGAAATAATTATAATTGAGCAAATAAACACTGGAGTGATAGACGTGCAGAAGATGAATGTGCAAGTACAGATACTGGGGTGCAAAAGAGCAAAATAAATAAATAAATAACAGTATGGGGATGAGGTAGTTGGATGGGCTATTTACAGATGGGCTATGTACAGGTGCAATGATCTGTGAGCTGCTCTGACAGCTGGTGCTTAAAGCTAGTGAGGGAGATATGAGTCTCCAGCTTCAGTGATTTTTGCAGTTCGTTCCAAGGCGACCAAAGTACAGTGCCTTGCGAAAGTATTCGGCCCCCTTGAACTTTGCGACCTTTTGCCACATTTCAGGCTTCAAACATAAAGATATAAAACTGTATTTTTTTGTGAAGAATCAACAACAAGTGGGACACAATCATGAAGTGGAATGACATTTATTGGATATTTCAAACATTTTTAACAAATCAAAAACTGAAAAATTGTGCCTGCAAAATTATTCAGCCCCTTTACTTTCAGTGCAGCAAACTCTCTCCAGAAGTTCAGTGAGGATCTCTGAATGATCCAATGTTGACCTAAATGACTAATGATGATAAATACAATCCACCTGTGTGTAATCAAGTCTCCGTATAAATGCACCTGCACTGTGATAGTCTCAGAGGTCCGTTAAAAGCGCAGAGATGAGGGTGAGGAACAAGGAACACACCAGGCAGGTCCGAGATACTGTTGTGAAGAAGTTTAAAGCCGGATTTGGATACAAAAAGATTTCCCAAGCTTTAAACATCCCAAGGAGCACTCTGCAAGCGATAATATTGAAATGGAAGGAGTATCAGACCACTGCAAATCTACCAAGACCTGGCCGTCCCTCTAAACTTTCAGCTCATACATGGAGAAGACTGATCAGAGATGCAGCCAAGAGGCCCATGATCCCTCTGGATGAACTGCAGAGATCTACAGCTGAGGTGGGAGACTATGTCCATAGGACAACAATCAGTCGTATATTGCACAAATCTGGCCTTTATGGAAGAGTGGCAAGAAGAAAGCCATTTCTTAAAGATATCCATAAAAAGTGTTGTTTAAAGTTTGCCACAAGCCACCTGGGAGACACACCAAACATGTGGAAGACGGTGGTGCTCTGGTCAGATGAAACCAAAATTGAACTTTTTGGCAACAATGCAAAACGTTATGTTTGGCGTAAAAGCAACACGGCTGAACACACCATCCCCACTGTCAAACATGGTGGTGGCAGCATCATGGTTTGGGCCTGCTTTTCTTTTCTCCTTTTGCAAGGAGGAATGGGGAAAAATGTCAGTCTCTCGATGTGCAAAACTGATAGAGACATACCCCAAGCGACTTACAGCTGTAATCGCAGCAAAAGGTGGCGCTACAAAGTATTAACTTAAAGGGGCTGAATAATTTTGCACGCCCAATTTTTCAGTTTTTGATTTGTTAAAAAAGTTTGAAATATCCAATAAATGTCGTTCCACTTCATGATTGTGTCCCACTTGTTGTTGATTCTTCACAAAAAAATACAGTTTTATATCTTTATGTTTGAAGCCTGAAATGTGGCAAAAGGTCGCAAAGTTCAAGGGGGCCGAATACTTTCGCAAGGCACTGTAGGAATTGGCTTTGGGGGTGACCAGTGAAATATACCTGCTAGAGTGCGTGATATGGGTGGGTGCTGCTATGGTGACCAGTGAGCTGAGATAAGGCGGGGCTTTACCTAGCAGAGACTTATAGATGACCTTTAGCCAGTGGGTTTGGCGATGAATTTGAAGCGAGGGCCAGCCAACGAGAGCATACAGGTCACAGTGGTGAGTAGTATATGGGGCTTGGTGACAAAACGGATGGCACTGTGATAGACTACATCCAATTTGCTGAGTAGAGTGTTGGAGGCTATTTTGTAAATGACATCGCCGAAGTCAAGGATCGGTAGGATAGTCAGTTTTACGAGGGTAAGTTTGGCAGCATGAGTGAAGGATGCTTTGTTGCCAAATAGGAAGCCGATTCTAGATTTAATTTTGGATTGAAGGTGCTTAATTTGAGTCTGGAAGGAGAGTTTACAGTCTAACCAGATACCTAGGTATTTGTAGTTGCCCACGTATTCTAAGTCAGAACCGTCCAGAGTAGTGATGCTGGACGGGCGGGCAGGTGTGGGCAGCAATTGGTTGAAGAGCATGCATTTAGTTTTACTTGCATTTAAGAGCAGTTGGAGGCCACGGAAGGAGAGTAGTATGGCATTGAAGCTCGTCTGGAGGTTAGTTAACACAGTGTCCAAAGAAGGGCCAGAAGTATACAGAATGGTGTCGTCTGCGTAGAGGTGGATCAGAGAATCACCAGCAGCAAGAGCGACATCATTGATGTATACAGGGAAGAGAGTCGGCCCGAGAATTGAACCCTGTGGCACCCCCATAGAGACTGCCAGAGGTCCGTACAACAGGCCCTCTGATTTGACACACTGAACTCTGTCTGATAAGTAGTTGGTGAACCAGGCGAGGCAGTCATTTGAGAAACCAAGGCTGTTGAGTCTGCCGATAAGATTGTGGTGATTGACAGAGTTGAAAGCTTTGGCCAGGTCGATGAATACAGCTGCACAGTATTGTCTCTTATCGATGGCGGTTATGATATCGTTTAGGACCTTGAGCGTGGCTGAGGTGCACCTATGACCAGTTCGGAAACCAGATTGCATGGCGAAGAAGGTACGGTGGGATTCGAAATGGTTGGTGATCTGTTTGTTAACTTGGCTTTCGAAGACCTTAGAAAGGCATGGTAGGATAGATATAGGTCTGTAGCAGTTTGGGTCTAGAGTGTCTCCCCCTTTGAAGAATGGGATGACCGCGACAGAGAGGTTGAACAGGCTAGTAATAGGGGTTGCAACAATTTCAGCTGATAATTTTAGCCCAGCTGATTTGTAGGGGTCCAGATTTTGCAGCTCTTTCAGAACATCAGCTATCTGGATTTGGGTGAAGGAGAAATGGGGGAGGCTTGGGCAAGTTGCTGTGGGAGGTGCAGGGCTGTTGACCAGGGTAGGGGTAGCCAGGTGGAAAGCATGGCCAGCCGTAGAAAAATGCTTTTTGAAATTCTCAATTATCGTGGATTTATCAGTGTTTCCTAGCCTCAGTGCAGTGGGCAGCTGGGAGGAGGTGCTCTTATTCTCCATGGAATTTACAGTGTCCCAGAACGTTTTGGAGTTTGTGCTACAGGATGCAAATTTCTGTTTTCCTAACTGCCTGTGTATATTGGTTCCTGACTTCCCTGAAAAGTTGCATATCACGGGGGCTATTTGATACTAATGCAGTACGCCACAGGATGTTTTTGTGCTGGTCAAGGGCAGTCAGGTCTGGAGTAGACCAAGAGCTATATCTGTTCCTGTTTTTCTTTTAATGGGGCATGCTTATTTAAGATGGTGAGGAAAGCACTTTTAAAGAATAACCAGGCATCCTCTACTGTCGGAAGGAGGTCAATATCCTTCCAGGATACCAGGGCCAGGTCGATTAGTAAGGCCTGCTCGCTGAAGTGTTTTAGGGAGCGTTTCACAGTGGTGAGGGGTGATCGTATGACCGCAGACCCATTACGGACGCAGGCAATGAGGCAGTGTTCGCTGAGATCATGGTTGAAGACAGCAGAGGTGTATTTTGAGGGCAGGTTGGTCAGGATGATAACTATGAGGGTGCCCGTGTTTATGGATTTGTGGTTGTACCTGGTAGGTTCATTGATAATTTGTGTGAGATTGAGGGCATCAAGCTTAGATTGTAGGATGGCCGGGGTGTTAAGCATGTCCCAGTTAGTTCACCTAACAACATGAGCTCTGAAAATAGATGGGGGGGCAATCAATTCACATATGGTGTCCAAGGCACAGCTGTGGGC
Organism: Oncorhynchus mykiss; assembly: GCF_057628025.1. Lineage (NCBI taxonomy): Eukaryota > Metazoa > Chordata > Actinopteri > Salmoniformes > Salmonidae > Oncorhynchus > Oncorhynchus mykiss. The sequence continues at coordinate 60,200,307 of NC_143030.1, read as the reverse complement.
AGAAGGTGGTCTATAGCAAGCAGCAACGGTGAGAGACTTGTTTCTGGAAAAGTGGATTTTTAAAAGTAGAAGCTCAAATTGTTTGGGCACTGACCTGGATAGTAAAACAGAACTCTGCAGGCTATCTCTGCAATAGATTGCAACTCCACCCCCTTTGGCAGTTCTATCTTGTCGGAAAATGTTATAGTTAGGGATGGACATTTCAGGGTTTTTGGTGGCCAGGATTCAGACACGTCTAGGACATCTGGGTTGGCAGAGTGTGCTAAAGCAGTGAATAAAACAAACTTGTGGAGGAGGCTTCTAATGTTAACATGCATAAAATCAAGGCTTTTACGGTTACAGAAGTCAGCAAAAGAGAGCGCCTGGGGAATGGGAGTGGAGCTAGTCACCGCAGGGCCTGGAGTAACCTCTACATCACCAGAGGAACAGAGGAGGCGTAGGATAAGGGTATGGCTAAAGGCTATAAGACCTGGTCGTCTAGTACATTTGGAACAGAGTAAAAGGAGCAGGTTTCTGGGCACGGTAGAATAGATTCAAGGCATAATGTACAGACAAAGGTATGGTAGAATGTGAATACAGTGGAGGTAAACCTATGCAGTGAATGACGATGAGAGAGATATTGTCTCTAGAAACATCATTTAAACCAGGTGAGGTCACCGCATGTGTGGGAGGTGGAACTAAAGGGTTAGCTAAGGTGTATTTAGCAGGGCTAGAGGCTCTACAGTGAAATAAGGCAATAATCACTAACCAAAACACCAATGGACAAGGCATATTGACATTAGGGAGAGGCATGCGTAGCCGAATGATCATAGGGGTCCCGTGAGTAGCTAGGCGGGCTGGAGACACGATGATTCAGACAGCTAGCGGGCTAGCAGGTTAGCAGAAGGGTCTTAGAGGGACGTCGCGACGGAAGAAGTCTATTGTAGCCCCCTCGTGCGGTTACGTCGGCAGACCAGTCGTGATGGATCAGCATCACTTGAGTGACTGAAGGATACAAAGTACATTGAAAGCAGGTGCTTCCACATATGTGTCGTTCCCTGAGAAATTCCTTAGCAATTAATATCTCATCATGCTTAGGGTCATGAATAAAAATGGCTCAAACCCCATATGATGACAATGCCCCCATCCACAGTGCACAAGGGGTCACTGAATGGTTTGATGAGCATGACCACGATATGAACCATATGCCTTGGCCGTCTCAGTCACCTTAAACCAATTGAACACTTATGGGAGATTCTGGAGAGGTGCCTGAGCATTTTCCCACACCATCCACAAAACACCAAATGATTGAATTTGGAAGAAGAATGGAAGAATGGTGTCGCATCCCTCCAATAGAGTTCCATATACTTGTCAAATGTATGCAAAAGTGCATTGAAGCTGTCCTGGCTCGTGGTGGCCCAACGCCACATTAAGACACTTGGGGGCGGTTTCTTGGACAGAGATTAATTTAAATCAGGACCAGGCTAATTCTACTTAAATTAATCCAGATTTAAAAAATGGCTTTCTGAGACTTTGCTTAACTTCAGACTAATTAGTTCTAGACTAGGGAGTCACAGGCTAAGGTAAATAAGGACTACCCAGTTAATTTTTGTGAAGCCTAATTAGATAAAAAATGTGGACCGTGTGCTAACCTAAGGATGCTTCTAAAACCAGGGATGGGACATTAATACATAATCTTACTGACACTTGTGGCTGCTTTGCGTGATGTATTTGGGGTCTCTACCTTTTTGCCCTTTGTGCTGTTGTCTGTGCCTAACAATGTTTGTACCATGTTTGTGCTGCTACCATGTTGCGTTGCTGCTTTGTTGTTGTCATTCTGTGTTGCTTGTGTTGCTGCCATGTTGTATTGTTGTCTTAGGTCTCTCTTTTATGTAGTGTTGTGGTGTCTTGTCATGATGTGTGTTTTGTCCTACATTTTTATTTTATTTTAATCCCAGCCCCCCTCCCCAGGAGGCTTTTTGTCCTTGGTAGACCATCACTGTAAATACGAATTTGATTATTGACTGGAATTGGAGCAAGTCATCTAAACCAAACAATGGACGGAGGTAAAATAAAACTTTGAAAAAACCCTCAAAGTGAATTGTGTCAAATCACCCAATTATTGAGAACAAACAGAATGATTCATCAACAGAAAATAAGAAAAAGAATGCCTGGACCACCATTTGTAATGAATTGAACTCTAATAAAGTTTTTTTTTAAATCACAAAAGGATGCTACAATAACTTCAAACAAAATGCTATATTTATTGTTGCCTCACTTTTACAAATCAATAGTTTTCTTGCGTAATAACACAGTGGGGCCTAAATGTATTTGTGACAGTAACAAACGCCTGAGTGGTGCAGTGGTGTAAGGCACTAGGTGCCATAGGTGTCACTACAGACCCGGGTTCGATTCCAGGCTGTGTCGCAGCCAACCGGGAGATCCATTAAGTGTCGCACAATTGGCCCAGTGTTGTCCAGGTTAGGGGAGGGTTTGACAGCCCGGGATGTTCTTGTCCCATCGTGCTCTAGTGACTCCTAGTGGCAGGCCGGGATGTTCTTGTCCCATCGTGCTCTAGTGACTCCTAGTGACAGGCCGGGATGTTCTTGTCCCATCGTGCTCTAGTGACTCCTAGTGACAGGCCGGGATGTTCTTGTCCCATCGTGCTCTAGTGACTCCTAGTGACAGCCCGTGATGTTCTTGTCCCATCGTGCTCTAGTGACTCCTAGTGACAGGCCGGGATGTTCTTGTCCCATCGTGCTCTAGTGACTCCTAGTGACAGGCCGGGATGTTCTTGTCCCATCGTGCTCTAGTGACTCCTAGTGACAGGCCGGGATGTTCTTGTCCCATCGTGCTCTAGTGACTCCTAGTGACAGGCCGGGATGTTCTTGTCCCATTGTGCTCTAGTGACTCCTAGTGACAGGCCGGGATGTTCTTGTCCCATCGTGCTCTAGTGACTCCTAGTGACAGCCCGGGATGTTCTTGTCCCATCGTGCTCTAGTGACTCCTAGTGACAGGCCGGGTGACTTTGTGTCGCCAGCTGACCTGTGTTTCTTCTCAAACATCGGCGTTTCTGGGTTAAGCAAGCAGTGCTGCTTGGAGGGGTTGTGTTTTGGAGGAAGCGTGGCTCTCGGGAGCCTTTTTCTCTCCCGAGTCCGTACGGGAGTTGCAGCAATGGGACAAGACTTAACTACCAATTAGATATCACTAAAAAGTAATACCAAAAAATATATATTATTTTTTAAATGTAACAAAACAATATCATACATAATTACGAATAATTTCTATATTATCTTGTCTTTCTAAGGTCCTGTGGAAAAACATAAAAATCAACTAAAAGAAGACAAATGCTGTTGCTCATAGGGAGTGTTTCAAGACTGGTGGCTGACCCCCTAGTAAGACCACAGACAGATCAGATTGGGGACCATTCCAATCCTCATTTGGTAGGAAAAATGCATTCAACATGTGCCATCCCCAGACTGCAGGGAATATGTAATGTTGTAAGTCATGTCTTGTACTCCCATAATAAAACATAATGCAAGGAACTCAACTCTAGAAGAAATAATGTTCTCTAATGCAGCAATGTCATCATTTTCTAGAGGCTGATGATCACCTTAGATTGTAGGGGACAAGACAGGATGAAGGGCAAATCACTACATCTGCAGCAGCCAGGAGGGAAGATTGTGTCACTAACTCGGGCTGGAAGACAAAGACAGAAGCTGAGCATGCATGAAAAACTGACCATGGAATTTAATGAGCGCAAACTAATGTATTTAAAAGAAGAGCATGACATGAAGATGCACATCCTTCATGTTGAGTTGTCTATGAAGGAGGAGGAGAGAAACATGAAGCAGCAGTAGTACCAATCTTCTTCTCAAATAAGCACCAGTTCGGGGTCCCGGTATTTCCATTTGTGAATAAAAAATGTTTTGGATATTACTTGTTTCAATCACCTGAGCTGTCTTTGTTGGGAGAAGTGCTGCATAGCAAAAGCATCTCTGCAGGCGAGTCCATTTCTGTCATTCTCTGCCTCAACCATGGGAACCATCCTCATCTTCAATGCGAGGATCTGGGCAGCCATGCTGTTTGGGGTAATTGTGAAGCACTGCTGTTGGAATTATGACAATGCAGCATCTTCTTGGTAGAAAGCGCAATGTGTTTCAGAGACACTAGAAACAACTCTTTCATACACCAAACGTGCGCTCCACTACACCACAGGTGCCGATGTGAGCTTGGTTGTAGCGTTGTTGCTAAGGTCCTATTACATGAAGATGAGCCTTCCCCTAAGAGTCAGATGAAAGCCTTGGCTCAAGCAAATAAATTTTGTCAACAGCATTTTCTTTGTACATACGGAAATTGTCACACAAATTGATTTCATCAAAATCATTCAGAGGGTTGCTCCTCTCTATAACTGCCTTTCTGCCTGGCCTTGATGGTGTTCTGTGATCATCATTGAAAGTCCAGGCAATCAATTTTCCTCCATTGCCAAGGTCAACCTGGGGACCAACATCCATTCATCTGAAGTTTAACCTGCCTCTGGCCAGGTTTCATTTAAGGCTTCACTTAGATCTAGATTAAGGCCATTTCAGTTAGTCCAGTTTAAAAGTGCAATTTAGTCTATGATTAGGCTTAATCTGTGTGCGCAAAACCACCCTTTTATGTTGGTCTTTCCTTTATTTTGGCAGTTACCAGTATTTTTTCACATATTTGATTATGTGTTTATTACCAGGATGATTTGTGTTGTATTGTTTTTCTCTATACTTTATCTCAGAGGAAGGGTTATACGTAGATAGGTGAGAATCCTTTTCAGACAAAGCTGCTGCTTGTTAATGTTCCTCAAATAAGTGGAAATTGTCTATCAAACATTTCCCTTGGGTTAAGTGGGCTGGGAACTCACCCAAGCCGCCTACAGGCCTGTATAAAATGAAGTCAACTTTTGTAAATAAGGCATAATGCAGCAAGAGGTCACAATAAGTGTTAGGATTTATGAATATGACATATCATTGATCATTAAATGGTAAATGATTACTTTTATAGCGGATAGAGCCTCTATTTCAATTCATTTTAAACTTACTACATTCCCCATGAGTTCAAGTTCAAGACAGCATTCATAGAGTCATGGGCCTGGTCAGTGAGCTTTTATTTGCTTTTCCAGCTGGACTCACTGTGGCTCTGGGGCTTTTTAAATAGGACAGTCTGGGATATGTGCCCTTGTGGTGAACACAGTAAAAGCAGAACAGTAAACATGATGGACTGAAAATTGCAAACGTCCTTTGTGCATCATCCTTTAATACACATTTCACTCACCATCAAGAGCACTGGGCAAACGGGAATTTCCACCAATGGAGGTGAATCCAGAGAATTTGTGGCTTGTTTATGTTCCAGTGGAGTCTGCATTCGGGAGAGAGGATGCCTAGTGTATGGAGGGGGTGTGAGCATGGGGTGGAATTTGAGAAGGAGAGAGTGTCTCCTGTTCCTCAGTTGCACTGTGTTTACACAGTGGACACACCCCTGACCCAGGAACCACCACACACCCCCATGCCTCACTTCCCCCACATACACTGATCCGCCCCTCAGACACAAAGCCACAGGGATGGCCTAGATTCCTGCACGTGCAGACGCAGGCACATAAAGGCACAGGGAAAATATTACATGCCTGTTCTGTTGCACATGCGACCCACATACCTTGCCAGATGTTAATTTACATGTACACATAGCACAATGATGCTCATGCCAGATTCACACACTCCATCATATGCTGTGTGTATGAGCATGTTGAAAGACTGGACTACTAACAATTGCCTACACATTCACACACATGTATACGCCCACACAAGGTATGCAGACAAAGCTTCATGCGGTCACTGTTACACACTGAGCCCCCTCCTCCACACTACACACATCTCGCCATCTGCAGAGTGCTTTGTGAGGAGAGTTCTGGTAGGTTCGATTTGAGAGACACACCCAGGTCGCAGGAAACCATCCGAGTGGGGCCCATGTGACTCTACAACAACACCACTTTCCAATGAGTGATGAGTGAGCATGTGTCCTACTGTTCACAATATGGCTTTGAGGAACCACTTGGTGCTATAACAAATCTAATAGCCTACTGGTCAAAGATGTGGCTCTGGTTTAAAGGTCTGAAATTCTCTATTATTTGTAAGTGAAACCAACCTACCCAAGCTCAGCTCGCAACATGATCACTGACAGACAAAGAGCCCTGACAGTCATTCCTTCAGACTACCTCCAGAAAGGCATGTGCCCCAAGTTAAGCTCTATATCAACAACAACACTGGGCTGCATACAAAATCAGTTTCCCTAACCTGCATTCGTTTTCAATGCAGAGAGGAATAGAGGTTTTGATGCAGCCTTTGACAATGTATAATTCATAACCAGAAACACTTTACATTTTTGTATCCACATTGTTAATGTCTCTTTCTTGCAATATAATCATAGATCACTGTAGAAAAACAGCAACATTCTCCAATTCTCCTTTCAGTCATTATGAGAAATCCCCAAATACACATACATAATTCCAAACTTCACAACAGCCGAATTGTTTAGCGTTTAGCTGGTTTTCTATGACGTCAGGACACACCCCTACATGGCAGGGGGGCATCGTCTTCAATAAATTCCGAGGAGTTCTATTCGACCAAAAAGATGAGACTGTCATGCTCCTGTCCAATAAAAAGAGAGATTATTCTTACATGTTTGTTATGATTGGTTGCTTGCGGTGATATACTTACAGATATGCCTTTCTGCTGAGCTATGGGGCGGGACAACGCAGAAGTGGTGGTCGTAGCTATTTATGGGTAGATTAAAGATTTGCCTCCGTATGGATTAATGTAAGTTGTTTTACTAATAAGCTTACAATTAGGTCCTTATAACATACAAACGTTTTAAATACATTTGATAATGAGCCACTGACTTTTAGTAATATGTGTTTTGATGCGTTTGAGACTGAAAAAAATGGTTCGCTCGCGCAGCGCTGCACGCTTTGCTGGCGCTTCGCAACTGCGCGGCTAGCTCGCGGCATTTTAGCCAGCTAGTTTGTTAATATTTTAACATGCTGACAATGTAGTTAGTTAATGTAATTTTACTGCGTTTAATTTGGAAATGTTGGTGAATAGTATTCTTATATACTTTACGAGCTACTTAATAGGTCTACCTAGCTATCTTGCTACAATATTACTTGTTAGCGAGTTATACTCCTAACGTTAGCTATTTTGTTCTGCATAATAAATGTTTTGATTTATCGTCTTTAGTCATAGCTAGCCCGTTACGGTTACGTAAAGTTTGTGTGATCCATTGCCATTTCTTTCAGTTTAACACCAGAAAAGTTTCCATTGAACGAAGAATACGTTCACCAGCTACCAAACATTTGGAAAATTCTCGACCTGGCTTCAAGTTTAACAGTCCCGGAGACCCTACCCAGCAAAGTAAAGAAACGTGACATGCCACATCAGGTATGAACATAACTAGCATTATGCAAACTTGCTAAAAAGCTAACTAACGTTAGTCACAAACTCAATTCATCCAATACAGCAGGGACTGTGATGCAGCTAGTTGAGGAACGCTCTAATCCTTTCTCTTATCGAGGCTGAATTGAGTTTTGATATCTGGTCGCGGGATTTTCTAGCAACAACATTCAGTGCGGTTACATGCACACAAAAGCGATTATTTTGTATAGTCTGATTATTATAATAGTTAGATTAAAACGTTTACTTTGCAAGAAGAACCTAATAATCATTTTTACATGAACACATCTGAAATCAGGTTACCTGATGGTAATCTGATAAATGCAGAAAATAGTGCTGAGTGATAGGTGCTTTTTGGTTTCGGTTCGATCATAAAAAAAACTAACATCAGATGCATTATGTGGGTTGAATGCTGTAACAAGACAGAATAAAACGGGTAATAAAAGTCCCATGATGGTAGTGACTGCCCATTACTGCTTATTACTTATTAACTATTTATTCACATTACTTTACTTAATTAAAATGTTTCAGTTGTGTATATTATATTTGTTTTATTCACTGACTATTTCATTCCAAGTCATCTCATCTCTATAGAAGTGCTGCCTATGCTATCTGACAAAATCACTATTTTGTAGTTATTCAAAGTAAATGAGGCATACTTTTGAATATCAACTATCAATCACTGAATACCAACTATCAATCACTTAGATCATGTATTTTCAAGTAGATGCTTCCCAAAGCAACTGTTATTAGTTGTTTGAAAACCGAAAAGTAACTTGCTCGGCACTAGCAGAAAACTGGCAATCAAAATAAACGTTCCACCACAGCGAACATGTTATTTTTGCTAAGCGTATTCGATGCGGAATTCGTACATATAAAGTTTGAATGTGTAAGCTACTTCTAAGATGCATGCATTCAGTTCCGAACACAGTTCTCATGCTTAAGAGGGAGACTTGCTCGGCTGGTGCTAGCACATGCGCAGATTAACTGCACCGCTGGTATGTCGATTTTAAGGTAATTACGTGTCGTAATCATTTTGAAAGATTGCTTAGAAATCCAGGTGTTTTAATCTGCGAATGCTCTCTTGATTTTGACTTTACGCAGATTAAAGCTGCAATATGTAACTTTTGGGGACCTGAGCAAATTCATGTAGAAATGTGACTTATCGATCTGTCATTCTCATTGCAAGCAAGTCTAAGAAAAGGTACATCTGTTCTACCTTCCCATTCTTAATTTTTGTTTTTGCATCTTTTAGTTTCTGTTTTGTACACCAGCTTCAAAAAGCAGAAAAATACAATATTTTTGGTTATTGAAAAGATGTTTAACAGCGATTTAAATGGTACAATGATTCTTTACATTTGTTTTCTCACAAACTGAAATGGATGGATGGATTTTAGCAACTAGGAAATGGCAGTGATTTTTCTGCCTAGTGTACCTTTAAGATAAGATAAGCAGAGTATGGTGTTTACATGACTATTGCATAATCGGTTTAATATAATTTTTATTGGGTAAACTTATTAATTGTAAACCTACTTATTGAGTTACTATCAGTCGATCCTTGTGAAAATGTCAATTCTGAAAACGATTCTGTTTTTCCTGTACATCTGCGGTCCTGCTGAAATTCATATTTTTAATAACTTTTTGCTAATACGAACACTGACTTTAAAAAAATCTTAACATTTAGGTAATGTACTTTTACCTTTGCTGCTATTTCCCATAGAAACACATTGAATTACTCATTTGTACATGGCAAAACAGATAGTCAAAAAATAAATCATAAGTTTCTGACAGGTCTGTCCTAAATTGAATCAAATAGGCTTTGCAAAAATGTGGTAGAATGTTTATTTTGATTGCCGATTTTCTTTTACGTGCCATCAGGTAGCCTGCTTTTAAATGTGTCCATGTAAACAAGATTATTAGGGAAATAGTTATTCTTGAAAGCATGTAGATGTTTTTTTAAACTATTATATTAAAGGGAAACTCTGCAACTTCATATTTACTATCTCTGCAGCAAACCAATTGTCTACATATGTGAAAAAGGCACGTTTCTATCATCTGTGGTTAAAAAAAGATCAGAAAGTTCCTAAAAAAAATGCAGGGTAGGATTTAAATGTAAAAAAAACAATGATTTTCATAGCCTGCCATTTGTTTCTAGCCACACGGATGGTATTTCTTTCTTCCCAAATCACTGTGAATCTGTTTGAACATCACTGATTTTAAAATGTTTAAACTTTTGATATCAGTTAACTTCTTTACGTTCCATTTTTTCTTCTTCTGCGACTTAGAAATGTGACATTTTTTTCTTATGTAGACACTGGTTTGATGAGGATGGAGATAATGAATATGAGGTTGAAAAGTTTCTGAGTTGCCCTTTTTAATGAGTATCCACAAACCCTAATTACTCACTAAAGTAGCTGTATGGGTCCCAAAAAAAGATAAGGGAACTAAAATGTTACATTTTTTATTTCAACCCTTAGTTTAGTGTCTGAAATATCTCCATATACTTCCATTCATTTTTTAAAAACTGGTTCCAGGGACCTTCAAACGAGGCTTGTGGGCATCCTAGATCAAAGCGGAGAACACCTTTGTGAGAGTCTCTGGTTTCAATAGTGGTCATAATAGGCCAAACCATTTGGATGCTACAGATGTTTTCATGAGAAGACCAATTTTCGGGAAGTGTATGGTCTGACAAACACCACTGTAGCTCTGCCACCTTTCACCGCAGATGCGGAAGGGAGATATTGGCGGATGTGGTGGATTGAGACACAGCCCATGCAAAAAAAACATCTCTATCTAGGTTTGCAAACTGTCTGAAACTTTCCACTAAATTACCTGTAATTTCTCTAGAAATTTTCCATGGGAATTTAAGCCCTGGAATTTTGCTTAAATTCGTCAAAAAAGTTAGCTTGTAACTGAACTTTTTTTGTGGGATCTGATACACATAAGGAAATCTAGGTATTGTGGCTTATTTTGGTTAAACTATCCCCAATTCAATGAAATTGCAACCCTCTGCATGCACACTGCTTGCACACTAATGAGATTCTATTGAGCCCACACACTACTACACTGTCTGAGCCAAGGACTACATGCGTTCTGGTAAGTTTTGATTACAATACTGGGTGGGGTGAATATATTTTATGACACATGATTTGTTGTTAACTAGTAAATAGTAGCCTACAGCAAAGTGTGTTTAAATAATTTACAACTTGTTAACAATTTCTGCTAGTCAGTTTTTGCTACCATGTGGGTTTTTAGCTTGGTTAAGCCTGCTATAACTGAGTGTTAATTCACCTGTTTCCATACATGTTTCATTTTAAAACATTTATCTTATAAAGGAGTTTAATCTAACTGCTTAACTATTTATCTGTACATGGAATTATATATATTTTTTTACTAAGTTTTTATTTTATTTCATCAAATCTTTACAGGAAAAAGCCACAGGCACTATCTGATGTGTGGAGACATTTGACTGCAGCTAATATAGAAGGAGAAAAGCTGTGTACATTTGCTAATACTGTGCCAAATCATATGTGAAGAATGCAACAAAGATGCAGAATCATCTGGCCAAGTGCATAAAGTTCCCTCAGCACACGCAACAAACAAGCTCTGACAAAAGTCCCTCTACTTCTATTCAAGGTGAAAATTATGAATCTGACATCTTATTGATAGCAACAGCTCAGGGTCCTCCTGGAATCAGAAGTTTTTTTTTGACTCAATGGAGGAATGTAGTCAGAGATGCTGATGAATGTCTTGCTTGAGCCGTGTATGCAACTGGTTCACCTCTGATGCTCACAGGCAATGTGTGTTGGAAGAGATTTCTGAATGTTTTTTTCGCCCAGCATACACCCCTCCAACCAGACATGCTTTATCTACCAAGAGTTCAAGTGAAGGTCAAGCAAATCATAGAGAAAGCAGACTGTATTGCAATCATCTCTGATGGGTGGTCGAATATTCATGGGCAAGGAATAAGTAACTACCTCATCTCCACCCCTCAACCAGTATTTTACAAGAGCACAGACAAGGGACAACAGACACACCAGTCTCTACATTGCAGATGAGCTGAAGGCAGTCATCAATGACCTTGGACCACATAAGGTATTTGTACTGGTGACAGACAATGCCGTGAACATGAAGACTGCTTGGTCTAAAGTGGAGTAGTCCTACCCTCAAATCACACCCATTGGCTGTGCTGCTCATGCATTGAATCTGATCCTCAAGGACATCATGGCACTGAAAACAATGGATACACTCTATAAGAGAGCCACGGAAATGGTTAAGTATGTGAAGGGTCATGAAGTTATAGCAGCAATCTACTTCCCCAAGAAAAGTGAGAAAAATAAGAGCACAACATTGAAGCTGCCCAGCAACACCAGTTGGGTTGTGTTGTCATCATGTTTGACAGTCTCCTTGAGGGGAAGGAGTCTCTCCAAGAAATGGCCATATTACAGTCTGCCCATATGGACAGCACCATCAAGAGGATCCTCCTGGATGATGTATTTTGGGAGAGTGTTAAGCAGCCTGAAACTCCTGAAACCTATAGCAGTAGCCATTGCACAGATTGAGGGAGACAATGCCATCCTGTCTGATGTTCAGACTCTGCTTGCAGATATAAGAGAAGGAATCTGTACTGCCCTGCCCAGTTCACTGTTGCTCCAAGCAGAGGAAACTGTAGTTCTGAAATACATCAAAAAGCGTCTGATGAAGTACACTTCCCAGCAAGGGCTTTGGGATGGAGATGCAATATGGGATTCGTGCCAACATATCTCATCAGCCACCTGGTGGCAGGGACTTTGTTTATCTGAGGGTCTTTCCTCTTTTGCCTCCATCATCCTCCAAATCCCACCAATGTCAGCCGCCTCAGAGCGCAACTGGTCCTTGTTTGGGAACACACACCAAAGCAAGCAACAGTCTGACCAATACTAGGGTTGAGAAATTGGTGGCCATCCGGGCAATTTTGAGGCTTTTTGAGCCTGACAACGAGCCATCCTCAACTAGTTTGAAACATGAGGCCACAGAGTCTGAAGTTCAAGAGGTGGACATTGAGGAGGTTCAGGAATAAGACATGGAAGTCTGAGAGGAACACAACCAAAGCTTTAGTTTCTGGACTATCATTTTACAGATGTATGTTGAAAATGTTTTTGGGAGATGCGATGGATCATTGGGGATCATTATTCCCTTATCAGTATTCCCATGTGAAGCGTCAATTCATTTAATTAAAGTTCATTTCGTAACTAAATTGTTTTTTTTCTTCTATTGGAATGGTTTAATAATTTGCAGTTATGTCTACTTATGGTAAGGTAAAAGGTTTCTGTCTCCATATGATATTAAAACCTCTACATTTAAATGGTATCTTAATATTAATTGCATATAATCCCATGGAAAGTTTACACTTCTGAATATTCCCTAAAATGTGCAACCAATCTTAAACAGATGGATTTTTAAAAATGTATGTAAATTGTGTTAAAAGTAAGAAAAACAATGATTTTCAAAACCTGCAATGAGAGAGGGTATTTTTCCCCCCCATATCACTGCAAATCTGTGTTTGAAAATGACTTACTTTTTAACACACTTTTTGTTTTCTTCCTACAACTTACAAATGTGCCATTTTCACACACACACTGGTTTGATTCTGGAGATAATGAATATTAGATTGAAAGGTTGCTGTGTCGCCTTTTTAATCTGACTATCCACAATACTCATTATTGTGTGCATGTAACCCTACTCACTAAAGTAGCTATGTGGGTACTGTTACATCCTCCTGTATGTGAATCTATAGAGACATTCTCTGTTGCAGACACATTTCTAGTGACATGGCAGTGTTCATAACTTTACCAGACTATTAGCTTTTTTTTTACCTTAGTGGTTAATTTAATTTATTTATAATTTATTTCCCCCCCAAATTCTGTTCTCTCTGTTTTGTTGCTTCAGGTTTTCACTGTCAATCACTTGTTTAACACTTGCTTAAACCACAGACTACTTTTGAGGCCTGGGGAAAAATATCAAATGTTTTTGTTTGAGTAGTTACTCTTTTAATGGAAGTGTATACCAGCAAGAGACTGTTTCATTAGCAGTGTTTCTGTAACCCTCATGTGATTGCAGAGTTTGCTAAACAAATGGCCACTGGATTCATAGGCTAGTTTGTAGTTCACATTTAATTGAGAAGGTTTTGGGAAAGCCTTTCCGTCTGATTCAGAAGATGCTTATCGTTAGCATTGTCGCTAATGGCTACACATGTAGACATGCGTACGCACGACACACAGACGAGCATTCCTGTGCTTTTGCATTTTGTCTTATGATGCATTTTATTCATGTCTTACGTTTAACTTGGGAAAATGTAATGCATTTTCTAATAAGTTAATACATTTAGTTGATTTCAATAAAAGTTAAATTTATTTAAAAAATATTGTTAATTTTTATGTCTGGATTCTTTTCAGCGGTCTCTGCAGCGCAGACTGTTCCTAAATGTTGTAGTCTGGCCTTATTTGTGGTCTGATGTATGGATAAATTTGATGTTTTTAGCACCATTATCCCATAGGCTAAATCTCGTACCTCTGTGAAAAGAGACTTTGTCTACGGTACTTTTTGTGGCCGATGGCCATATTACGTTGGGAGTCACTGTATTGTTTCAGAAGCCATTACCATGCAGAGATCTTTGCTGGCATGGTTGGGCTGTTTGATGTGGTCAGATTGTGAGGCACTCCATGCTTTTCCGAGGCAGTGCTGATAAAACCCTTTACCCCTCACCTCCCCAGAGCAGAACAGAGGTTCACTTCGATAGGGAAAGAGCCAGAAGATTTAGCACTGCCAATGATCTTTGTTTACCCTCAAACTGTAGGCAAGAGTTGTTATCAAAGAGATTTTATGTGATGGTGGAGTTTGAAAATAATCATATAATTCTGCCAAGTAAGCATAGGCTACTTTGTAGTTAACATTTAATTGAGAAGGTTTTTGGGAAAGAGTTTCCATCTACCAGAAGACTTTCATTAGCATCATTGCTAATGGTTACACAGTGGTACACTCGCGCACCACACATACCCAAATGGGGAATTGTCAATGTCTCTTCAGAAAGTTGCAGGAGATACAAATCACTGATGCATTCTGTTCATGTCTTATGATAAACTTGGGCAAATTAATACATTTTCATTACATTTAGTTGATTCCCTAAGTGCCAATATGTTTTTGAATATTGTTGAATACGATTTTAATGTCTTGTATTCCTTCCGCGTTCTCCGCATTGTGCATTTTATATGGCCCTACATAATAGGCCCCCATTCAGGCAAGTGTTCCCAGCTCATCTGAGTTCTGCCCTAGTAGCTGGTTAGTTCAAAGTGCAGTACAAACTGTCAAGCAGAAATGTTTCCAACACCATAAACAAACACGTCCAAGTATCTTGGCTATTGCTGGTCTACAGCAATTCCCTGGCTTGTGGTGTGAGTGCACGTGTTGCTGTACAGACGGTGAGCTTTCTCTTGACGGCTCCCATATGGGCAAGGCTTGTGAAATTTTGTGTACATGCTTTGAAAACAGAACTGAAGGTGTATCATTTGTGTTCCCCCAACCACACATTGCAAACAAATAACTTGCTGTGCAGGAAGGCCCCTTGTGCATTGCGTAGGACCACCCAGCTATGAGTGACACGAGGGAGATCATTCAACAAGATAAAAATGGTCAGTTTTTTTAATGAGTGGAGACCCATGCCATTATTAATTAATACCCTTTGCCTCACTGTCTTTCACTATTTTCCTTGAAGATGCAGGTTACGCCTAAGTATTTAACTGTTAAATCACTACACTCCAGTAGCCTTGCAGCCTGAGTAGTGGATTACTTTGAAAAGGGGGCTAATGGTTTCCACATGAGTGTAATTGCAATGGAACAAAATAAGTGTAGGTATAATTCAGGCCTTTAGAAAAATCGCTGATGTTATAGTTTTGTGATTAGGCCTTGGCCTTAGGGGCTTTGAGATCCCCAGGGGTGGCCAATGTTTGTAACAGGCAAGCCAGGCGGCTTTCTATGACTGATCTGTACACCTTGACACTGTTAGTCTCCAAGCACGTTGACAGAAGCCACATGGCTGGTTAATCCTGTGCTAGCATTCAATACCGACAGAGAAAACGACAAGTTGAAGTACTCCATTGAATTATTTAAGTTTTAACAAAACCGCTCTTGGAGAGGACATTGACTTTTTCAAAAGGTTTTCATAGTGTTAATTTTTTTCTAAATAGGTGACTCGATCAATGGTAAAGGCCTTGCACAGTGCATACAACATGGAATTAAAGTTACCAGAGAACAAGGATTACTTCAGATTTGTTTTACTTTTGGCTACTCGATTACACTAGTTTAACTACCACTACCTTAATGTTTTTACTGCTACAATAACATTTGCTCGTAGTGCTCATTAAGCCTTAATGGGCAGTGTTGATGTGCTGCTGTGTAAAGTGTATCCCTGGGGCTTGCAGTGCAGGAATTCACATGCTTTTGTCCTGTGCAGGGTATGATCCCTGGACTTGGAGAGAGCATAGCAGTAGGGAGGGGCTGTGTTTTGTAAAGGACTCTGGTCTGAGCTCTCCCTCTCTGACCGGTTGTCCTCACAAAGAGGCCCAGCGCAAGGGGGGTATCCACTCCTCCCTCCCGCTCTCTCGCTCCCCTCCTTCCTCTCTCCGCAGCTCATGGGTCGAGTGGATCAGGGAGGGATGGGGTGTAAACTGAGTCCACTGGATAGGATTGGTTGAGAGACAACAAGCCCCCCACTGCAGCCTCCTCCCCTTCCTGTTTGTGTCCTAGTCATGCGCACCCCAGACCCCCCACCCCTCATCCTCACCACCGCCACTACTGCACAGAAGAGCTGCTGACTCCTGTGGATCTTCTGTGAATACAGAACACAGGGGTAAGCCCATGGAACAGGACTGAGCATGTTTGGCTTGAAGTGTTCTTCTCCACACTCTCTCCCTTTTCCTTCCACTCCTGTCTCTTCTCTCCTCCTGTTTTTGAATGGTTCTGATTTTCATTTTGGTGTCTGTCTCAGAGGTGTGTAATATGAGGTAGCTTGTTGAAATGTTTTTCTCGCTCTGGGTTTCTGTCTTTGTTTTCCTGTTGTTCTTGTCCTTGGTAGCATCTGTTTGGTTCTGTGCTGTTTTTTGGGGCCATTCTGAGGTCTTCTCGGGTCAGATTTGTTTTGTGTCTGTGCTTGTAGTCTGCCAGCTATAGTATTCTTTAAACCAACACCCACGTTCCTCTCTCTTAGGAACTCTGTCAGATCAGATGACAGATATTACCCAGTGACGCAGCATGCATTAGAGTGACTTAATGGGGTAGTTAGATATTCTTTTTTGTTTGGTTTCCTCTGGCATGATGTATTTGTCTGATTGCTGTATGTGGGGTTCCCTGTATGGATGTGAAAGCTGACACCACTATGCTTCAGTGACCTTTCTGCCTACACCACAGGCTACAGTTACGCTCATGCTGCGTTCCTGTGTTCACCTTTCATCCCAGGGATGTTATTGACTTAACAAAATGCTGTTGACTATTGAAATGGAGTACCTCTGGAATGCATATGGGAAACCTAAAGAGAACGGATACAATGTGATTGCAAATATTGTGCGAACTAAGGACATCTGACATTTATGCTTATTCTTTGATGCTGTTAACACAGGAAACCATTAAACCTTAGATTGGGGCTATTGTCTCTATTGCATAATGTGTCTGTAATCTCAACAATCATTTTTAATGCTCAATTGCACTGTTGTAGTGCGGGGTGTTAACATTTAGATGAAATTTGGATCCTTAACGTTATGAAAATCCTAGACTGAAATGTCCCCTCCACAAAATTAAAATCACAGTGCAGTTATCACAAACATTATTGTCCGTGTTATAGCCCAACTAGACAATAGGCTATAAAGGCCTGGGAAAAGTTGTGTTATTTAAATAAAACCAGAGCGGAAAAGGCTAACTTTGGTGAATTTTGCGAAGCATGCAAGACAGATTACCAAGACACATGCACACCCAGCCTGCCTCTCTCTCCGTCGCGCTGGCTCGCCTGGTGCGTATTCATTATGCTGATTATGTTACAAAACATTTCTTAAATGGGTGCAAATGGGACCTTCCTGAATTTGGCCAATAGAAACTCATTTTAGATGAATGATTACACCCCTGCTCTTTCTCTTTGCTAATGATGCAAGTGTATGTTGTGTGTAGAATATCCTTGCCTATTCATTTTTCTTAGGTAGGCTAGTTGAGAACAAGTTCTCATTTGCAACTGCGACCTGGCCAAGATAAAGCAAAGCAGTGTGACACAGACAACAACACAGAGTTACACATGGAGTAAACAATAATCAAGCTAATAACACAAACAAGTCAATGACAGTAGAAAAAAGAAAGTCTATATACAGTGTGTGTGCAAAGGCATGAGGAGGTAGGCAATAAATAGGCCATAGGAGCGAATAGTTACAATTTAGCAGATTAACACTGTAGTGATAAGTGAGCAGATGATGATGTGCAAGTAGAGATGCTGGTGTGCAAAAGAGCAGAAAATTAAATCAAATAAAAAACAATATGGGGATGAGGTAGGTAGATTGGGTGGGCTATTTACAGATGGACTATGTACAGCTGCAGCGATCGGTTTGCTGCTCAGATAGTTGGTGAGGGAAATAAGTCTCTAACTTCCGTGATTTTTGCAATTAGTTCCAGTCACTGGCAGCAGAGAACTGGAAGGAAAGGCGGCCAAATGAGGTGTTGGCTTTGGGGATGATCAGTGAGCTATACCTGCTGGAACTTGTGCTACGTGTGCGTGTTATCGTGAACTGAGATAAGGCAGAGCTTTACCTAGCATAGACTTACAGATGACCTGGAGCCAGTGGGTCTGGCGACGAATATGTAGCGAGGGCCAGCCGACTAGAGCATACAGGTCGTAGTGGTGGGAGGTATAAGGTGATTTGGTAACAAAACAGATGGAGCTGTGATAGACTGCATCCAGTTTGCCGAGTAGAGTGTTGGAAGCTATTTTGTAGATGACATCGCCGAAGTCAAGGATCGGTAGGATAGTCCGTTTTACTAGGGTAAGTTTGGCGGTGTGAGTGAAGGAGGCTTTGTTGTGAAATAGAAAGCCAATTCTAGATTTGATTTTGGATTGGAGATGTTTAATATGAGTCTGGAAGGAGAGTTTACAGTCTAGCCAGACACCTAGTTATTTGTAGTCGTCCACATATTCTAGGTCAGAACCCTCCAAGGTGGTGATGCTAGTCGGGCGGGCGGGTGCGGGCAGCGAACGGTTGAAAAGCATGCATTTGGTTTTACTAGCGTTTTAAGAGCAGTTGGAGGCCACGGAAGGAGTGTTGTATGGCATTGAAGCTCGTTTGAAGGTTAGTTAGCACATTAATGCTAAGTCCTACTCTACTGCAGTTGCGATACATTGCAAGCTAAGAAATTGTGAGATTAAGCATTACATTGCAAGATACAGCTTTTGATTGCCAATCGAAGGCCTAGTACACAGGTCTGACTGTCTAGCTGGGGGCCTATACTGTGCCTCTCTTTCTCTCTCTTATGAAAGATACAAGTGTTTGATTAGCTGCCGTACTTCAGAGAACAGTCTCCTCCGTTCCAAAAATACTGAATCTTAGGTGTCGATTCCTAGCGGAAACTAATCTTTACGCTCAGAAATATGAGTCGACGTGCAAAGTTGAGGAATCAATTATTTTAGTCAACTCACCACCACTACGTCGTTATCCTTTGGAAAAATAGCAGAGGAAAGGCAAGCAACAGCAACAAAGTTTAATGAGAAGGAAATGTAAACTTTGCGACGTGGAATTGAGGTAGGCCTACAATAATGTTAGTTGAGTTGCAATGCTTAACCATCTGAAACGGACACATGAGACCCAAGCACAGAAAGTCCGTGGCACCTTAATTGGGCAGAATGGGCTTATGGTAATGGCTGGAGCAGAATAAGTGAAATGGTGTCAAACACATGTTTGATGCAGGGGCATAGCCAGAATTCTTTGGGGGGATAGGTCTAGATAAATTTGAATAGGCATTTTTTTCCTACTTGTTTATTACATTTATTTTGCGATGTACACCGTATATTATTTCGTAATCCAATCATTTTATACTAGTGCATAGTACTTGGAGCAAACTTGTTACATATACAAATAATGACTTATCCCAGCATAATAAAATAAGACAGTTGCCAACAACATAAAACTGATCTTCAGGCACACTTTAATCTCGATGGGCAAATATGCCTATATTTGATGCTACCATGTATACCACGACAGGCAGTAGTACTATAAAAGGTACCTTTAGTAGACGTATCATAAGGCGTGACCTACATCACAAGGTGCAGACGGTGAGGCTTTGCGTTGACTATAGTGATGATTTCATCATAATCCAATGTATCCATCAGTTCACACTCAAAAGACAGCAAACTGAAGTGGATCAGCCGGGCGCTTGTCATTGATGTGCGAAGACTATTTAAAAAAAATCCTAGTTGTTGAGAAAAGTCTCTCTGCACTGCATGATGTCATTGGAAGTGTGACAGTGATTCTTAACAGAGAGTTTATATTAGGGAAAATATCATCAGGGCAGCTATCAAGTACACTCATTATGGAGGAAAAGTCACTCTTTCCCATGTTCATTTTGTGACTCAACTGCTGAATAAAAACAGTGAATTCAGCATCCTCAATTGATATTGCATAATGATCGCATATGGTCTTCAGCTGCTCTTTAAGGCCGCAGGTTTGGGATTCTTTGGAAAAGTAGACGCTTGCATGATCCCATATGTGTCTTCTTGAAATCTTGAGTTTAACTCAGTAATCTGTCTGTCTAGAATATTGTTCCAAAGTTGCCTCAGGTCACTGTCACTCTTGATGCTGGATCTTTTCCCTAATGAAGTTGTGACTACACTGACTACAGACAGTTTTCGCTGCCGTGATGCGCTCACATCCCAATTACTAATATCGTGCTTAATCATCATCTCTTCAGTTAGCTTGAACTTTATCAAAGTCTCCCCCGAGTTATCTCTGAATGTAGAAAAGCTGCTTTTAAGGATTTCAATTAAGCCAATACAGTCCGTCACAGATAATGTATAGCTTTGTAATCCCTTCGTAGCAAAATCACTAGTGTCAAACAATTTGCTAAACGTGACTAACAGGAATAAAAACGTATTGTTCTGGCTTTGTTGTAAGAGGGCATTGGCTTCTAGTTTGGTTTGTCCACAAGCCTCTGAAAAATCTGCAAGAACCATTTTGAACTCCAAAGTACATCTGTGGATCTTTCTAGTTCGATACAAGTTCTATCAGGATGCAACTCTTACTGCGCTTCTATGAATAGAGCATGTCAGTGGGATCCACTCATAAATGTGTGTAGCTGGTTTACTGTGTCAAAAAAAGTACTGACATGTCCCAACACTTTTGCCGCGGTATGATATGACTGAAGCGCCATCAAAACCCACACACATAGTGGGATCCAACTCCAGGGGTTGAAACACTTCAAGTATTTTCAGAGAAATTCCTTGTGCAGACAAATCAGCTGTTTCCATAAACCCAACAGCTCTTTCTTTAATCATTCCAGCATGAATGTATCGGATGCACACAGCAATAAGTTCTAATTTAGATTGTTCTTTACATTCATCTGCTATTATGGCAAAATACGCAGAAGGTGCAGAATGAACTTCATATTTTATCCTGCACAGTAACAATGATGCTGCACACTCCAGCAACTCGTTCTGAATTTTGGGGCTCATAAGTGTGGCATTGCGAGGTAGCTCATTAAGCCTATTTTGTATTTCTGATTCATACTTTGAGATGAAATTTAAGATTTCTAAAAAGTTACCTTTTGTTGATTGCCTCTTCGGTTTCTCTATGCCCTCTGAGTGGAATATCCTGCTCTGCACACATTAGAACAATATCTATGACCACTTTAACATGTGCACAGTTTCTTTCTATGAAATCCATGTTTGCATCACCATGTATTTGGTTTAACTCAGTCCCACGACTTCTAGGCCTATGGGTCGCCTTGTAGGATTCACAATTTGCAAGGGCACTAGCATGTAATTTTCTATTCTCATGTTTGCAGCAAGCATTTCTTGTGAGTTTCCAGTTTTTAAATCCATCTCGTACAAATCTGAATTTGACATTTGCCCCAGGAAAGTGACTGCAAAACTTACAATAAATTGCATCTTTTGCTTTACTATACTCAATCCACACAAACTGGTCCACCTTGAAGAGAAGCAGCGTGATTTATCATACTTGAAGGGAACTATGCTAGCTTTGGTTGACAGGCTGGTCCATCAACGGCAGACAAATCTGTCGGTGGACCTACTGCAGGTTCACCCCCGCCCGCAGCATCAAGAACGAGAGGAGACTGTGGGGTAGGCAAGCATGCCTGGCTCAACGTGGCATTTGTGGTTGTGATGGCTTTTGCCATTGTTTCTATCCTGGTGCCACCTGTTAATGTCTCATTCTGGAAGATATCGGTAGATTGAGCCAAATTATTTTCTGGCACACACTTTTCAAACACCCAGGCCTACCTGTGGCTACGCCGCTCGTTTGATGCCATTCGCTCCTGCAGTTTTACTATGAGCCGTCCTCCCCTCAGCCTCCACTGGGCCCAAGCCATTGCAGGCAGCAGCGCAGCTGCACTATGATTTTTTTTGTTGTTGCATTTTAATGGACAAAGTGTCTTAAAGATTGTCAAATTGTAATATCCCTAGTTGTAGTCGTCAAGTCATACTGACTATAACAAAAGTGAATTGACTGACTGGTCTAAGATCTGAGGGACTTGCTTCTTTGAGAGTGGTAGGCATGCACAGTAGTGACGGGTCAGCTATTTGTTTACCTTCCCGCAATTGGTAATAACCCTCTTTCGGCAACCGCCCGACAATATGTGATAAAGTGAAAATCTGAGGCCCGACCCTCCCCTGCAAATATAAAGAAAATGTGTTGTACAGTCAGATGGCAGAGCAAATATTTTTGGTGGGATAGGGCTATCTTTGTGCTTAGAATTTCTGACATTTTGGAAGGCTACTTGTTCGCTAGAGAACACATTATCACATGTTATAATACCTTTAAAACGATAACCTGCACTCCAGATCGCCAAATCAGCCAATAGATGGTATGGGCATACTTGTCTAGAACACATCCATCAGTCTATATCGTCATGACAGAGTATGTGCCGTCAGATTAATACCCTTAATACTGCAAAGCAGTTTTCCCCTCGGCTCCCTGCCAGCGGGTTCTTGCCCTTTGCACGTTTCCATTGCAAACTCAGCAACTCAGTTTTGAGCTAAACACATGATCTCTACCAGATTCAAAATTGTGAGAATGTAACTCCTAAGTTGATAGTGCAGTGTGTTTCAGGGATTTTACAGCTAGCTACCAACGTCACATGCTGATACTGACTTTGGTTTTATTGTATGTAGCTATGTTTTCTAACTAGCTAGCCAGCCTGTACAGAGGTAGCATTGAGTTTTGTACCAAACAAATTTCCAAAACCATTTTCATGTGTTGCTTCCTACCTTATCACAATTAAATGCAAAAAAAAAGCATGGTATGTTATTACATTTTCCCTATTTAACCCCCTTTCGGTATTTTAAAGGAGTAGTTCATTATTTTACTACATGATGTTAGACTACTTTCAGGGTGAGGAACATCTATGGGCCGGGAGAAATTGTAATCCATGGTTCGGTTTTCTTAAAAAATTCACTACAAACTTCAGCTAACTCTAGCTACCGCTACCTAAAATGAAATGGTAATGATAGGAGCATGTGAACACGTATTTATTATTTGATTCAAAATGCAGAAATCACTCCATTTCCTGGTTACAAAAGTTCTAATAGTTTGCCTAATTTCAGTTTGTGACAAAACAAGCAAGTATAGTGTGGAGAATCATTGTACTGTCTAAACCGCTGTGAAATATGCTTTCCATAACCAAAAATATTTTGTTTATTCAGCGGTTTAAAACTGGTGTAAAAGACGCAAAAACTAAACTTAAGAACGGGAAGAATAGAAATAGTGCTCGTAACAGATCTATAACACTAATTTCTATGGGAATTTGGTCAGGTTGACATATTGAAGCTTTAAAATGGCCAAATCACCTTTAAGTAACATCAAACCAAATATGAAGTTGATTTCCAGTGATTGTGGTCACAGGTGATTTCAGGCCCCCACCACTGCCATTTTAGATTTTTAGCTGCATATTGTAGTGGCGGTTTAAAGAACCAATCTATGGAGCAGAATTTCTTCTTTCTCATAGCCTACTTTCAGGGTGAGGAAACATCTAACATGTTGTAAAATAGTAAACTACTCCTTTAATTTCCCTTAGCCAGGAATTGAAATCCTTCAATGGATCTGCACTCATAACTCTGTCCTGTGTGCCAGCTGGGCCTGGTCAGCTTTAGTAGATGTAGGCTACAGCAGTAGTGTAATGGTGGTGCAGTAGTAGTGGATGATGTGAATGGTAGGCTGCAGCACACTCCCCCATTGCAGTACCAGCCAAGAGCCAACAAAACTGTGCCTTTTTCTCCTGTGTACTGCTGCTGCATTAACACAGACAATCCGTCGTTTCCCTGAGTAAGGGTGGGAGGGAGAAACGAACTAAGCCAACACCAAATAAGAGTGAGGTAATGATTTTCGGAACTGCCTCTCTCCCGCTCTCTCTCATTATTTTCCCCATATGGGCTTGGTTGTTGTTTTTCCTCCCTCACGTAGGTTTCATGTGGGAGCGACTCATGCCTGGCTGAGGAATACAGAGAAACATCCAGCTCCTCTCTGGACTGGAGGGACAATGTAGCTGTTTGCTGCTGTGCCCATTCTGTCCATAAGGCCTTGTTGTTTACACTTCTGTTGGATAGAGGTGGTGTACCAGATTTTGCAATCAGATATTCACTGTTCACTGTTCAAACAGATGTTTTACTGTGATCTGATTTATGATTTTTAAAATTATGATTGGTCAATCTGATTTAAATCCTCTGTGATAATTCAGTGATAGAGAATTATTTGACTCCATGGCAGACAGCAGTGGTTGGATCCACCAGTGTGTATGTGTAGTTTGGGGCTTGGCTGTGTGGAGCCGAGTAGCTTTCCCTGCAGGTACCTCCCACACTGTACAGTAATGAACTCTGACTCTTGCTGTGTGTGAGGTCTTTTTCTGCTGTCCTAGACAAGTGTGGTAAGTGCAGCAAGTGGGTCTTGAATTAGTGGCATCTATGTGCTTTCCCCACTTGCCCTCTTCCACGTTTTGCTATAAATCTCCTCCCCTGACTTCAGCTGTGGGCTGCATTTGCGCTGGCATGATTGTCTACTCACCCACTCGCTCGCTCACTCACTCACGCTCTTCCTCGCTGTCAGTTTCTGGAACAGCCTGTAGATTTGTTTTTTTTCTTAAACGGATGTAGCAGGCAGCGATGGATGAGTCATTTTCTTTGTTGCGTGTAAACCTTTTTTCCACATCTCTTTTTTTATCATTAATTGATGCCAGGGTTGCGTGGTGGAATATATTTTTTTCCTGTTCTTTTTGCAATGGTGGAGATGTGTGGAGGGAGATTCAGGGCTGGCTGAATCCCTGAGCAGATGGAGTGGTGGTGTGTGTCTGCTGAAGATGTGGGTTTGGACACCTGACACCAGGAAGGGTTAATATTAGGTGAACTCTACAAAGTGAGTGGAAAGCAAAGTGCTCCAAGCCAATTACAGACCTACTGCAAATCATCTATTTTCTAAGAATTAAAAAAATATTTAAATATGATTTATTAGAAATATTTTCATAGTTTCTTATACTCATGATGGTTAATTTATGTCTACCCCTTTAACACTAGAACCACTAAAGCAGTCATTCTGACTGCTCATGATTATGAAACATTTTCTCTGCCATTTTTAAAGTCATGACCCCCTCTGTCCTTGACTTTTCCTAAATATTTCAACACGCTGCTGTTTAAATGTTAATATCACAAACAGAACTGGAGTTATAACAAGTTTTAGGAGGGTATGTCATTTAAAAAAAAAAAAAAAAGGTTTTCCCTCATTGCCCCGCTTCCCGACAGTAGGGCCGATCTGCGCCTTCTCCCAAGTTGCCTCAACTGAACCTAAACTATACCGCCACTAATTTAATTTATGTATCTCAACAGATGAAATGAATGAAGTGAAGTATGATGGGTGAGTTGATGAGCGAGGGGAAGTGAACAATACATAGTTATGTAATCACCAATTGTGAATGAAGAACATGGTGGGCTGTTCTGCTTTTTAATTTTCTAATTATAATCTCAAAATGGTATGTACCCTATCTCAGTCCACCAAATCCAAGCCGTTTTAACAGTCTACTCTGGCCTACTTGGGAGTACACAGTGAGAGCGTGCACAATTTACCATGTCAAGAAGACCAAGACGAATGGATGCACATGCTAGGTTAGCGCTGCTACAAGAGCTGAAGGAAAACTACTTGGATAGTGGGAAAGAAATTAATCATGACATCTCTGATTATTCTTCTGATTCTGGGCTTCAGCCTGAAGAGCAAAAAAGCCAGAACGGTGCACACTGAGCAGGGGCCCCGCTCCACCACCCAAATGAAACGGTGAGAGGGGAAGGGACGGCACCATTTGGATAGAACAAGCCGGTGACAATGTTACGGGACAATTATCAGCACAAAATGTCAGGCCCTACACCTCTTAAGCAAAAAACATCAGCAACGCACTCACCAGCTTTCATTGTTTATGTGAGATGGACAATGCTACAGCACATCAGGGACAACTGCGTCTGAAACACTGCCTGGGATCTGTCTGTTGATGAGCTGGAAGCATTCATTTCAATCCTGTGTGTATGTGGAGCATTCGGTGGAAAGAGCGTGTATATGGAGAGCTTCTGATCAGATGTATTGGATACCTTTATTTGGAGAAACCATGTCACGGGATTGCTTCAGAGATCACGTGTTACCTTCATTTTGATGACTAAGAAACGTGACCATGACGCCTGGAAACAGACATTCACTGTGGTGTCCTACATATAAATAATTGACTATTGGTGACTGCTGTCATATCCCCACTATTTTTTTATTATGCCATTCATTTATTTTGTGCTGAATTTCTGAGCCAGAAAGAAAATGTAGCTCCAGTAAAATGGGTATTTAAAAAAAAAAAGAAGTTTTGAATGGTTTGAGCTACAGACAAGCGGTTTTCTGTATTGTGAAGGTGCAACCACAGGCACAAAGCCATGCTCTGTTTGTTTCTATGGCAAAGGCTGTGGTATGCCTAATCAGACTTGCCTGTGCTAATGGTTTTCAGAAGTAAAAAATGGCACATGTTTAAAATCTGTGAAATTTTAAAATGTATTATCTGAGCGGCGCTAGTGCTCCCAAGTAGGGATGTTAACCGATAATCGGTTAGCCGCCGAAATTACATTTGACTGGTTATGCTTATCGTCTATAGGTTTAATTTGTGTAATTTAGTTTAAATTGGTGCGTATATTTTCATTACCCATCACCTGTCAGCTGGTTTTGGAGTGAAACGTGCTTTTATAAGCCCAATCATTTGCAACAAATAGCAATTCTAAATGCAATCGTGTATTAAACTGTAACGGCTATGATTTTTTTTTTAATTACTTTTTCTTTTCTCAACTCGTAATTTAAGCTTGCATCCCATTCTCCATTCGAGTGCATAGGCTATCAGTGCGTCACCCAATGTCAGTTCCAAGTATGCATGCATAGCATTTTCTGTTGGTCTCGTCATTTTACTGTTTGGAAAACGTTTAACCATTTGTTGACTGGTTAATGAGGGTCGGTTAGTCGGCTGAAAAATGTACCGACATGTGCGTCCCAAGTCAAAATTCCACAGGCATTCCTGTGAAGTAAAAAAATATATAACAAGATCAGGAAAGGATTGGTGGCACACCTGAGTTCCTCAAGGTTTAGAGCCACTTATAGATCACAGGACTTTATAGATCCTTGGTTTGTAGGCTCTCTTATTTTTCCCCTCTCCTCTGAGACGGGCACTTACAGTGGGGCAAAAAAGTTTAGTCGGCCACCAATTGTGCAAGTTCTCCCACTTAAAAAGATGAGAGAGGCCTGTAATTTCATCATAGGTACACTTCAACTATGACAGACAAAATGAGAATTATTTTTTCCAGAAAATCACATTGTAGGATTTTTTATGAATTTATTTGCAAATTATGGTGGAAAATAAGTATTTGGTCACCTACAAACAAGCAAGATTTCTGGCTCTCACAGACCTGTAACTTCTTCTTTAAGAGGCTCCTCTGTCCTCCACTCGTTACCTGTATTAATGGCACCTGTTTGAACTTGTTATCAGTATAAAAGACACCTGTCCACAACCTCAAACAGTCACACTCCAAACTCCACTATGGCCAAGACCAAAGAGCTGTCAAAGGACACCAGAAACAAAATTGTAGATCTGCACCAGGCTGGGAAGACTGAATCTGCAATAGGTAAGCAGCTTGGTTTGAAGAAATCAACTGTGGGAGCAATTATTAGGTAATGGAAGACATACAAGACCACTGATAATCTCCCTCGATCTGGGGCTCCACGCAAGATCTCACCCTATGGGGTCAAAATGATCATAAGAACGGTGAGCAAAAATCCCAGAACCACACGGGGGGACCTAGTGAATGACCTGCAGAGAGCTGGGACCAAAGTAACAAAGCCTAGCATCAGTAACACACTACGCCGCCAGGGACTCAAATCCTGCAGTGTCAGACGTGTCCCCCTGCTTAAGCCATTACATGTCCAGGCCCGTCTGAAGTTTGCTAGAGAGCATTTGGTTGATCCAGAAGAAGATTGGGAGAATGTCATATGGTCAGATGAAACCAAAATATAACTTTTTGGTAAAAACTCAACTCGTCGTGTTTGGAGGACAAAGAATGCTGAGTTGCATCCAAAGAACACCATACCTACTGTGAAGCATGGGGTGGAAGCATCATGGTTTGGGGCTGTTTTTCTGCAAAGGGACCAGGACGACTGATCCGTGTAAAGGAAAGAATGAATGGGGCCATGTATCGTGAGATTTTGAGTGAAAACCTCCTTCCATCAGCAAGGGCATTGAAGATGAAACGCGGCTGGGTCTTTCAGCATTACAATGATCCCAAACACACCGCCCGGGCAACGAAGGAGTGGCTTCGTAAGAAACATTTCAAGGTCCTGGAGTGGCCTAGCCAGTCTCCAGATCTCAACCCCATAGAAAATCTTTGGAGGCAGTTGAAAGTCTGTGTTGCCCAGCAACAGCCCCAAAACATCACTGCTCTAGAGGAGATCTGCATGGAGGAATGGGCCAAAATACCAGCAACAGTGTGTGTGAACCTTGTGAAGACTTACAGAAAACATTTGACCTCTGTCATTGCCAACAAAGGGTATATAACAAAGTTTTGAGAAACTTTTGTCATTGACCAAATACTTATTTTCCACCATAATTTGCAAATAAATTCATTAGAAATCCTACAATGTGATTTTCTGGATTTTTTTTTCTCATTTTGTCTGTCATAGTTGAAGTGTACCTATGATGAAAATTACAGGCCTCTCATATTTTTAAGTGGGAGAACTTGCACAATTGGTGGCTGACCAAATACTTTTTTGCCATACTGCAGCTTTTTGTCTCTGAAGTTCCCTGTCCCACTTCAACCCTATACATTTTTCCCTCAAGGCTACAGTAGGGCTGTGAATCTGTGTTTAAATGAAGTTGAATCTTTTTTCTGCCGCAATTAAAATCAGTGTAATTAGTACTGGTTTGTGATAACGGGTACCAATCATCATAAATTAACAACAAAAAAACATTGTCTTGGCAATGACCCCAAGCATACAGCCAAAGCAATGCTGGAATTGCTTCAGAACTAGAATGTGAAAGTCCTTGAGTGGCCCAGCCAAAGCCCGGACTTGAATCCCATTTGAAAGTCTATGGAAAGACTTGAAGATTGCTGTTTACTGCCACTCCCTATCTAACTTAACAGAGCTTGAGAAAATCTGCAAGGACGAATGGGAGAAAATTCCCAAATCCAAATGTGCAAAGCTGATGCAGACGTACCCAAGACGACTCAACAGTGTAATGCCCACCAAACGTTCTTCCACAAAGTATTGACTCGGGTGTGAATACTTGTAAATTAGATTTCTTTCATTTTTCAATACATTTGCAAGCATTTCTAAAAACATGTTTTCACTTTGTGTGTAGATGGGTGACAATACCCCATAATGACAATATATTTTTTTCCATTTTGAATTCAAGCTGTAACATGTGGAATAAGAATAATTTCTAAAGGCTCTCGGTGTGCACGTTACAGCCTTGTTACGTTACAACCTTATTCTAAAATGGATTAAATAACAATTCAATCTACACACAATACCCCATAATGGCAAGGGACTGGGAGACTAGTCAGGATCGAGGGAAAGATGAATTGAGGAAAGTCCTTGATGAAAACCTGCTCCAGAGCACTCTGACTGGGGGGTGATGGTTTACTTTCCAACAGGACAATGACCCTAAGCTCGGTGGGGAGCCTGTATACATTTTGTCTCCCTGGGCCTCGAGGAGCTCTCTGCCTCTAGGGTGCTACTTTTCACCATTTTTAAACTGCCCGGAACAGCTTTTTATCTGGAGTACCAATCACAACCATTTCCTTCCAAAAAGTACATGAAGATAGAGTCCGTGGCCTTTTGCCCCTTTACCAAACCTACTGTAAACGGCCAGTACGACATGGCTAGACACTCAGATATGCATAGCCTAAACATTGATCGCAATTTGGATTAACAAAAGTTTCTGATTAGTTAGCTGATTGGCTATAAATCATACTACTCTCACGCTTGAAGTTTTCTGGTGTGTGATATCATAGGGCAATTCCACCGTTATAGAGTGACACTGAGACTGATTGTTCACTTTAAAATCTGTCAAACAAAAACCAATGATTGCAAAGTTAAAGAACCCGTAACTCTATGCACAATGCTTACTTTTAACAATTCCCACTGAGTTGTATGGCTTAACTTGGAAATCATTGGATTTTGTTAGACATTTTAAAGTGAAAGATCTGAGACTGTCACTCTTACTGTGGAATTGCCCCATAATTACCCAGCATACCACTCACTGACCTGAATCGCTCCCTGTCGTACCGTTTTCTCAGCTGTGTTTGATATGTAGGCTAATGCCTGCTGGCTTTCTCTGATAGAAACGCCATGGAGTAAGTATAGCGATCAGTGCATTCGGAAAGTTTTCAGACCCTTTGACTTTTTCCAAATGTTGTTCCCTTACAGCTTCATTCTAAAATGGATTACATCGTTTTTTCACCTCAATATTCACATTACCCCATAATACATTTGCAAACATTTCTAAAAAACAGTTTTTGCTTTGTCATTAAAATAAAATTGAACTCACATTTACATAAGTATTCTGACCCTTTACTCAGTACTTTATTGACGTACCATTTGCAGTGATTACAGCCTCGAGTCTTCTTGGGTAAGACACTACAAGCGTGGCACACCTTTATTTAGGGAGTTTCTCCCATGCTTCTCTGCAGATCCTCTCAAGCTGTCAGGTTGGATGAGTGAGCATCACTGCACAGCTATTTTCAGGTCTCTCCAGAGATGTTTGATCGGGATTAAGTCAGGGCTGTGGCTGGGCCACTCTCGGACATTTAGAGACTTGTCCCGAAGCCTCTCCTGTGTTGTCTTGGCTGTGTGCTTAGGGTCGTTGTCCTGTAGGAAGGTGAACCTTCACCCCGGTCTAAGAACCTGCTCCAGAGCTCACAGGACTTAATGAAGGATCTCTCTGTACTTTGCTCTGTTCATCTTTGCCTAGATTCTGACTAGTCTAATTGTCCCTGCTGCTGAAAAACATCCCCAGAGCCGCCACCACCATGCTTCACCGTAGGGATGATGCCAGGTTTCTTCCAGACTAGAGGTCGACCGATTTTTATGATTTTTCAACGATGATACCGATTTATTGGAGGACCAAAATAAAGGCTTAATTTATTTAAAAATATATATTTAAAAAAAGTGTAATAATGACTACTCAATGAACAATTATTTTAACTTCATATAATATATAAATAACATCAATTTAGTCTCAAATAATGAAACATGTTTGGTTTAAATAAGGCAAAAACCGTGTTGGAGAAGAAAGTGAGTGCAATATGTGCCATGTGAAGAAAAAAAGCTAATGGTAAGTTCCTTGCTCAGAACATGAGAACATTTGAAAGCTGTTGGTTCCTTTTAACACGAGTCTAAAATATTCCCAGTTAAAATGTTTTAGGTTGTAGTTATTATAGGACTTCCTCTCTATACCATTTGTATTTCATATACCTTTTGACTATTGGATGTTCTTATAGTATTGTAGTATTGCCAGCCCAATCTTGGGAGTTGATGGGTTTGAATTCATAAACAGCGCTGTGCTTCAAGCATTGCGAAGAGCTGCAGGCAAATGCAGGAAAGTGCTGTTTGAATGAATGCTTACGAGCCTGCTGTTGCCTACCACCGCTCAGTCAGACTGCTATATCAAATCATAGCCTTAATATAATAAACACAGCAATACGAGCCTTAGGTCATTAATATGGTCAAATCCGGATAACTATCATTTTGAGAACCAAACGTTTATTCTTTCAGTGAAATACGGAACAGTTATGTATTTTATCGAACGGGTGGCAAGCCTAAGTCTAAATATTGCTGTTACATTGCACAACCGTCAATGTTATGTCAGAATTATGTAAAATTCTGGCAAATGAATTACTGTCTTTGTTGGGAAGAAATGGTCTTCACACAGTTTGCAACAAGCCAGGCGACCCAAATTGCTGCATATACCCTGACTCTGCTTACACTGAACGCAAGAGAAGTGAAAAGATTTCAGGCACCGCATTGATTATATGCAACTCAGGACAAGCTAGTTAACTGCACATGGTTGATGATAGTACTAGGTTAACTAGTGATTATGTTAAGATTTTTTTTTTTTATAAGATAAGTTTAATGCTAGCTAGCAACTTACCATGGCTCCTTGCTGCCTGCATTCACATAACAGGTGGTCAGCCTGCTACGCAGTCTCCTCGTGGATTTCAATATAATCGGCGTCCAAAAATGACTTATGAAAATTTGAACTCGACCTTAATTAATCGGTCATTCCGATTAATCAGTCGACCTCTACGTGAGGGACGTGAGGGTTGGCATTCAGGCCAAATCTTGGTTTCATCAGACCAGAAAAATCTTGTTTCATGGTCAGTCCTTTTAGGTGCCTTTTGACAAACTCCAAGTGGTCTGTCATGCGCCTTTTACTGAGGAGTGGCTTCCGTCTGGCCACTTTACTATTAAGGTCTGACTAGTGGTTCCAAACTTCTTCCATTTAAGAATGATGGAGGCCCTAACCCTGTTCTTGGGGACCTCCAATGCTGCAGACATTTTTTGGTACCCTTCCCCTGATCTGTGCCTCTATAAAATCCTGTCTCGGCGCTCTTATGGACAATTCCTTCAACCTCATTGCTTGGTTTTTGCTCTGACATGCACTGTCAACTGTGGGATCTTATTTAGACAGGTGTGTGCCTTTCCAAATTATGTCCAATCAATTGAATTTACCACAGGTGGACTCCAATCAAGTTGTAGAAACTCTATGGAAACAAGATGTACCTGAGCTCAATTTTGAGTATTATAGCAAAGGGTCTGAATACTTATGTAAATAACATATTTCTGTTTTTATTTTTAATACAAAAATGTCTAAACCTGTTCACTTTGTCATTATGGGGTGTGGTGTGTAGATTGTAGACTATTTAGTCCATTTTTAGAATAAGGCTGTAACAAAATGTGAGGGTCAAGGGTCTGAATGTTTTCCGAAGGCACTGTAAATGTCATGTGATCTGTGGATATGGTGCATAAGGAGTAGAGGATGGAGAGTAGGAAGGAGGGGCTTTGGATGACTAAGGTGACCCACTCTGCCCTGATACCTATTCCTATGCTAGCCTGTATGCTAGTGAGGTATGGTACACTTAGTACTATCATATGCATGACCACTTAACTTTTTTCTACACTTTCTTCCAAGATATTTTTTCTTCCACATTTTCCTATCCCTACTCTTGTTTCTATTTCATTATTTTAGGAAAATTAGTGAATTTCTAATGAATTCCTTCAAGTGAGCTGCACTGGCAAATCGGAGATCATTTCCATGAGAGCTTCATATTGATCTTTGTTTTGCTTGTTATCAGACTGATGTCATCATTTAGCTAGGCAATCTCCTAGCACCCCACTCCTTCAGTCAATGGCACCAGTTTTCTTGGTTGATCGTCACCCTTGCCTGGCGGGGGGGGTCTACATGCTTGGCCTCGTAGACCGGAGGACTCATCACAGTGCTCCCATGATCAATTGTGGTGATAGTTAAGGTATTATTGCCATCATTACTTTCAACAACAGCATTTGCAGCAATTCAGATGGAATTAATTAGCCTTCCTTCACACTTTGTCTACCAGACAACGAGTCAGGTGACTGAGTCGGGTGGCAAGAATCTGCATGACTCAATGAAGGTATAGGCTGGCCTAGCTTATGCATTTGTATGGGCACTATTTGGATGTGCTGATTTGTTGTTTGTAGTCAAGCATGCCTACTATGTGGGTGCACTCTGCTGATATGTTTCTTGTGTTATTAAAGTACCCACATATGACTGTCTAGGCCTGAAACTGCTTTCCTCAATTTCCTTGCCAGTATCTGTTCATTCAGATGTGGACAAAATGGAGGATAAATATGTTGCCTTTTGACTGTTCCTGGTCGGAACAGAAGATGGGATAGAGTTGCATAGGCCTACCTGTTGAGGTTATCTTCTGCTTTTGGCCTCCCCACCACACAAAAAGACCAGCACACCTTAGCTCACAAAATGCTATCTAAATAGGTCACATTTTCTGCCAAACAGTCTGATGTGGACAGATATGAGGTGAATCTTTTGGGATGAATTGTGTTAAGTATGTTTTGGAGGCCAGTGTTCCTGAGATCAGTATGGTTGCAATCAATGACAACATGGAGATATTGAGGGTAATTTGACAGTTGGAACTAAGGGGCTCGGGGGGTCCTGACGGTGGTAAAGCATTAGGAGAGGCGTGACCGTTTGGTTTGCTCCATGGAGGCAGCATCTGTTGTAGACTGCTGAGTGCAGCCACAACTTTGTTTGGTTAAACCCACATTTATTTGATTAACTTTCCCTTGTTTGTTTTTGTAACCACCTCTGTCTTGGCCCAGACGGTTACTTCAGTGCAACCAACTCTACCCCTGTCTGCCTAGGGCTGTGACAGTCATGGAATTTTGGATGGCGGTGATTTGTCTGTCAAATGACCACGGTCACCAGCGGCAGGTAGCCTAGTGGTTAGTGTTGGGCCAGTAACCGAAAGGTTGCAAGGTTGAATCCCCGAGCTGACAAGGTAAAAAATCTGTCATTCTGCCCATGAACAAGGCAGTTAACCCACTGTTCCTAGGCCGTCATTGTAAATGAGAATTTGTTCTTAACTGACTTGCCTACTTAAATAAAAAATCATTAGAATAGTCCATTTTTAATAATTAGAATAGTCCATTCCCCCCCCCAAAACACACATTTTCACTCCTGCTCATGACTGTCAGTGTGCCCTGTTTTTGGTGCATGAATTTCATGATACTCGTTTGCTACAAAACTTTGCTGAACAAGGAACAACAAAGTTTCCTCATGTTAGAAAGTGTCTGTTACCATGAGAAATGGACCACACTGCACAGCTGCAGCTGTTTCATACAAAAAAAACCTGCCTTTTTTCCTTCTCTCCTTTTATCGGGTGTTACATGTGTACCAGGTGTAAGTTAACTGCTTTTTGGCTAAAGTTAGTCTTTAATTAAGTTCAGAAAACTTAAAGATTATGACTTGTTTTCATTATGGTCTTCATCATAATCGTTGTAACACGATTATTGAAATGACCATGTAAGCCCTATGCCTGCCAAAAACAAACATCACTTGAGTTTTCATATCCTCTAGCCTCTGTCAACTAGATGTCCCATAAATTGGTGTTTTCTGCTGTTATTACTGTGATATCAGCTGCATTTCTGTACAGTAGTATTAACTAAGGGTGTGCTGAGTACTCTGACAAAATGAGTATTATAACGGATATGGAGAATTCTTCGTAATGATCAGTGATCGACAAAGTTATTTTCAGCTGTCAACACGCATCTCTTTCACCGTGTGAAGCGTTGTGTGCTCCAAACAGCTATTGGCTAGTTCTTCTGTCTGTAATGAAGCGGGCGGGGTATTGGTTGAGCCTGCTGCAGAGACTAGGACAATCCCCTCTCATTTCCAAAGACAGGCACGCGCGACTGTTTCACTCACTCAGTCACTTATCTCAGGGCACAAGCCTCCCCTTCTCCAAAGATGATGTATGAATCTGTAGCTAGACATTGTTCAACCTAATTATTTTCTGTACACATTGCTGAAGCCTTTTGGGAAACTCCAAGTGGGTTGTCACGTGCCTTTTTACTGAGGAGTGGCTTCCGCCTGGCCACTATCATAAAGGCGTGCTTGGTGGAGTGCTACAGAGATTGTTGTCCTTCTGGAAGGTTATCCCATCTCCACAGAGGAATTCTGGAGCTCTGTCAGTGACCAACAGATTATTGGTCACCTCCCTGACCAAGGCCTTTCTCCCCTGATTGCTAAATTTGGCTGGGTGGCCATCTCTAGGAAGAGTATTGGTGGTTCCAAACTTCTTCCATTTTAAGAATGGATGCCACTGTTTTTGGGGACATTCAAAGCTGCAGAATTATTTTAGGTACCCTTCCCCAGATCTGTGCCACAACACAATCCTGTCTCTGAGCTCTGGACAATTTCTTCAACCTCATGGCCTGGTTTTTGCTCTGACATGCACTGTCAACTGTGAGGTCTTGTAGACCAATGTGTGCCTTTCCAAATGTCCAATCAATTTACCACAGGTGAATTCCTAGTTGTAGAAACATCTCAAACATCTCTACTCAGCAAACTGGATGAAGTCTATCACAGTGCCATCTGTTTTGTCACCAAAGCCCCATATATTACCCACCACTGCGACCTGCATGCTCTCGTTGGCTCCAGGTCATCTTTACTAGGTAAAGCCCCGCTTTATCTCAGCTCACTGGTCACCATAGCAACACCCACCCGTGGCACATGCTCCAGCAGGTATATTTCACTCGTTATCCCCAAAGGCAACACTTCCTTTGGCTGCCTTTCCTTCCAGTTCTCTGCTGCCAATGACTGGAATGAATTGCAAAAATCTCCAAAGCTGGAGTCTTATCTCCCTCTCTAACTTTAAGCGTCAGAGCAGCTTACCGATCACTACCTGTGCACAGCCAATCTGTAAATAGCACACCCAACTACTATCTCCATGTTGTTACTTATCCTATTGTTATTTTGCACCCCTGTATCTCTACCTGCACATCTATCACTCCAGTGTTAATGCTAAATTGTAATTATTTTGCCTCTTTGCTTTCGCTTTATTCCCCCCCCCCCATACAGCCTTGTCCCATTGCTGAAACGCCCCTACAGGCTCGGGAAAGGCAAAGGTCAAAACACAACACTGCCAAGCCGCACTGCTTCTTGACACACTGCTCACTTAACCCGAAAGCCAGACGCACCAATGTGTTCGAGGAAACTCAGTCCATCTGGCGACCGAAGTTTGCTTGCAGGCGCCTGGACCACCATGAGTCACTAGAGTGTGAATAGACAAGGAATTCCCAGCTGGCCTAACCCAGACAACCCTTGGCCATTTGTGACACAGCCTGGGATCGAACCCGGGTCTGTAGTGATGCCTTAAGCACTGCAATGCAGTGCCTGAGACAGCTGCGCCACTCTGGAGGCCCCTAACTTTGCTTTCTTGGGTACAGGAATAAT
The DNA here is from genome assembly GCF_057628025.1 of Oncorhynchus mykiss. Lineage (NCBI taxonomy): Eukaryota > Metazoa > Chordata > Actinopteri > Salmoniformes > Salmonidae > Oncorhynchus > Oncorhynchus mykiss. The sequence continues at coordinate 60,163,054 of NC_143030.1, read as the reverse complement.
GGTGGGCATCTTGAAGCAAGTGGGGACAGCAGACTGGGATAGGGAGAGATTGAATATGTCTAAACACTCCAGCCAACTGGTCTGCACATGCTCTGAGGATGCGGCTTGGGATGCTGTCTGGGCCGGCAGCCATGCAAGGGTTATTGCACTTCAATGTCTTACTCGCATTGGCCACGGAGAACGAGAGCTCACAGTTTTCGTGAGCAGGGGTGGCCTTTTTTTCTTTGAAGCAGCAAAGATGTTAAGCTTGTCTGGTAACGAGGTGTCCGCAACCTGGCCGGCTTTCCCATTTTAATCCGTGATTGTATGGAGTCTGTCACATACTTTTTGTATCTGAGTCGATGAATTACAACTCCACTTTGGCCCTGTACTGTTTTGCCTTTTTGCTTGCCTTATGGGGGTCATAGCTGGTCTGTACACGCCCACGTTCCCAGTCACTTTGTCGTGGTTAAATACAGTGGTTCGCGCTTTCAGTTTTGTGCAAATGCTACCATATATCCATGGTTTGGCTAACTCAGTCACCGAGTCATTGTATATGTCGATACTGTTCTGAGGCAACCCGGAACATTTCTCAGTCGGTGTGATCAAAACAGTTTTGAAGCATATGTTCCAATTTTTCTTCCCAAGGAATGTTATTTGTCTCAGCACCTCTCCGCTCAATCACTGGATTTCTTTGTCTCTTACGCATTTGTTGTCAGTTTGATGTATATTCAAACCTATATCAACTTCTGATTCCATGTCTCTCTTGTCTCCAAATCTAAAATGCATTCTGCAGACCATCCCATAGGTTACTACTGGAAAGATCAGTGTAACCTTGTCACCACTCCATTCAGTTCCAAACCGCCAAACCACTATTAGAGGAAAATAAGATTTAGAGAAAAATATGATCAATGACGGAGCTACTGTTTCAACTGTCAAGGACTCTGGGCCAACGAGAGCGATGAGGGGCCTCAAGTAGCAAAAAGCTTTCCCAGGCCCATCTCCCCATGGTAACCCAAATGCCCATCTGATGTCCATTGCATCATGTACATCCCATGCCCTATAGCTGTACATAACCTAAATGAGGTATAATAATATTATAGCTAAGTACCTTTAAAGCCCACCCAAATGTAAGTTTAGACATTTCTAAGGTACAGCCCTATTTAACATTTTTTTTATAATAATATTTTTTTAAGAGAAGTGGAAATAAAATGAAACATTAGTCATGACTTAGTTTTATGATGTATGTATGTACAGTGCCTTAACTTAAGGGGGCTGAATAATTTTGCACGCCCAATTTTTCAGTTTTTGATTTGTTAAAAAAGTTTGAAATATCCAATAAATGTCCTTCCACTTCATGATTGTGTCCCACTTATTGTTGATTCTTCACAAAAAAATACAGTTTTATATCTTTATGTTTGAAGCCTGAAATGTGGCAAAAGGTCGCAAAGTTCAAGGGGGCCGAATACTTTCGCAAGGCACTGTGTGTGTATATATAAGTCTGGATTGAACTTAATAGGTACTGAATGTACCCATTAAGACCATAGATATTCCAAATAAGCCAACCTCTTAAATATATTTTTTTTTTTTGTAATTTCCAAATGTTCAAAACTTGCAAACTGATATTTCTTATGGGGAGATTAATATAATCCAAATGTATATTAATCTCCCCAAAGTTATTCAAATAAACTGATCATTGCTGTTAATCATGAAAGTAGCAGTTATGAGAGGAGGGTGTCCAATCGTATCCACAGAGACCAATGTGGACTTAGGCTTTTGTTCTTGCTAACCAGTACACACACACCTGACTCAATTAATCAGACTTCAATCAAGACCTGATTAGTAGAACGGTGTTGGTCTGTTGCTTGGTCAGAACACAACCCTGTACCCACACGGGCGCTCTGTGGATAAGAAGCCATGCAACAAAGACCATAACTTTAAATGAATTATCTGGAAGGTGATTCACATTTGCTGTACTGGTTTTCTTCTTAATTAGTCCAACTTGTCTTCCTAAAGTCTATTTAATGTGTATTAAAAAGGTACCGGTGCTAAATCAACAACAGAAAATCACCTGGATGAATGAAGGACAACAATATGACGATGCCCCCACCCAAAAGTGCATGAGTAGCTGTCTCTTGTCCCTCACCTGTTTGCATTTTTGTCCCTCACTTGTAGGTCTTCTGTCCCTCTAACTTGATCATATTCTTCCCACTGCATCGACTACCTGTCCACCCAGTCTTGGATAGATTACAGAGGTTTCACATTTTTCCTAATTGTTTCTAATCTTGGTAAAGATACAGTATTTAAGCTCATGTTCATTGAAATATTAGGGATATCATACACTATCGACATGTGTTTCAATGCAAACAGGGCTTAATAGGAGTGATTTTTATGGTGACAAATATAGAATAGCAGTCTACTCATAAAATATTTGGAAACCAATGGTTTAGGGTATAAATATACACTATGGATTACAATATTATGCAAAGTTAGTATTGAAAAATATGTATTTTGTCATTTACATTCTGTATAGAGGGAGTGCTTTTTGTGTTCCTGTACCATTTAAGCCCACCTGAGAAATGTCAAATTTACAAAATGGAATCTATGTATAACAATGCAAGGTTCAAAATTACTAACAAAAAAGTAGCTGTGAATGCCTGATATGTTGTAGTTCACCAAGTTATGTTGCTACTGTGTGATATATGTAGGTATGAAAAACCCATATTTTCAATTGGCAGGAAGTAGTAATACATGCTCATGAAATATGCTGTCATGAGAATTTACAGTATCAGTACATGAATCTCTTAATTTGACCAAGTATGATCACATATCTGAGAAAGTATCTGATGTGTATCTGAGGGTCGCCTTAAGTTTTTTTTAAATTTTTAATGTAATTTTTTTCATCTTTGAAATTGGCCATTACTGGGAACTTAACCAATGAACAGTAACTTAATAACTTCTGATTGGCTTATTATTATAATAACCAGTTATGGATATAATAACCAGATGAATAAGTTGAAACATTAAACAGCAGATATTTGTTCCTATATTTTAGTTTTTTAAATCCAAAAATGGAAGTGGGCTTAACCCTTGTTTGGGTCTGTAGGACCTATATCCAATTATTACTAAAAGGAAAATGATACAATTCAAAAAATGATTAATCTGAGACACATTGGCCTTGGCTCATCTTCTGTGAAGAACATGCAAAATAACACATTTTCATTGAGTGCACACTGTGCACCTCCCTGCACATTTATAATACATATGTGGTGTTCAGGTCCAATGGATCCGAGGGTAATAAAAGTGTGTGTGTAGGTGAAAACCCTGTGCCGGCTGTTTCAACATAGGCAGGTTATTGGTGCGGTCTCCCGCTTTTCTCAGAATCTTTACCCTTTGTAGTGTGTGAAACTACACAATGACTTGCGGGAACCTGCACAATGTTATTACAATATATTATGTTGATACATTGTAAAAAAGAAGAAAAAAAAGAAATGCTGTACATTCCCACTCTACCCCAGCCAGGTGCAAATTGAGGGAGGGACAACAAATAAATAGCTTAGCATGTGTGGCTCCTTACCACAATCAGTATGGCAAAAATAATCTCTGCCTCTGAATTTTCCAAATATGAGGATCATGTCTCTGTCACTTCGGAGTCTGAAAGTGAGATGGAAGGAGATTGACCCTCAGCCAGCCCCAGGACCATCCCGTCAGCAGCCAGCCCCAGTACCAGCTCGACAGTAACCAGCTCATCAACAGCCTACAGGAGGAGAAATATGGATGTCAAAAAATTGTGAAATGTAATGGTCTTCTTGCTGAAGGAATGAGCCACCCCGCATTGCTGCCAATGTGATAAGGATACAACCAGGGTCAACGCGGATGGCGATTACTCATGTGCAGGACATAATGTCTTCTTTTGAACTGTTCATCCCAGACACCATCCCAAAAATCATTCTGCACTGCACTAATTTGGAGGGACGGTGTGTTTTTGGAGAGCGATGGGCCAAATTAATTTACATGCATACTTTGGGGTTCTTGTCCTTGCTGGTGTTTTCAGATCCAATGGGGAATCTACAGAATCCCTGTGGGATGCAGAAGCTGGCAGAGAACTTTTCAGTGCAACAATGTCTCTGGAAAACCTCCACATTATTTCCAGTATTATCCTCTTCGATAACCGAGACACCAGACCAGCTCGGCGGCAGAGAGACCAGCTAGCTGCAATCAGGTCAGTGTGGGACAAGTGGTTAGACCGCCTTCCCCTTTTTTACAACCCTGGGCCCAACGTTACTGTTGATGAACAGCTTATGCTATTTAGGGGCCTGTGCCCCTTCAGGCAGTACGTACTGTCTAAACCAGCAAAATATGGAATCAAGATCTGGGCTGCCTGTGATGCTGCTTCATCATATGCGTGGAACTTCCAAGTGTATACGGGAAAGCCAGATGGAGGAGCCCCTGAGAAGAACCAAAGGATGCAGGTTGTCCTGGATGTGACACAGGGACTCCGTTGCCACAACATCACATGCAATAACTTTTTAATTTTTTACTTTGCACAAGCTGGGACAGGAGCTCCTCAAGAGGAAGCTGATGATGGTAGGAAGAGTACGAAAAAACAAGCCAGAGCTCCCACCTCAGCTATTAAATACACGGAACAGGCTTATCAATTCCTCTAAATTTGTGTTCACGGCCGACACGTGCCAAAGAAAGGCATGAATGTGGTACTCGTGAGTACTCTGCATAGTGATGGGAGAATCTGTGGCCAGGAACATCAAAAACCAGAAATCATAATGGATTACAATGCCACAAAAGGAGCGGTGGACAATTTAGACAAGCTGGTGACTGGCTACCGCTGCAAAAGAAGGAAAACCCTGCACTGGCCACTTGTGATATTCTTCAACATCTTGGACATCTCACCGTACAACGCGTTTGTCATCTGGAAGGTGTTGAACACAGACTGGAACAGAGGGGAGCTCCAGAGAAAATGTCTCTTTCTCGAGGAGCTGGGCAAGGCATTGGTAAGACCTCAAATCCAGGGGAGGCAGCATATCCCAAGGACCCCAGCTTCTGCAGCCATCGTGAGGTGGATGCTTGTGACCCATCTGCCCGACCCACAGAACCAACAACTCCAATACTGGAAGTAAATGTGAATTATATGGTGTGTGTGTGTGTGTGTGTGTGTGTGTGTGTGTGTGTGTGTGTGTGTGTGTGTGTCTGACTCTCCTATCCTGGTGTGTGTGTGAGAGAGAGTAAAATTCCTCAACGAAGTGTTCATTATTCTAGTTTGCAGCCGGTAGCAATAAGAAGAAGCGCTGTGATGTGTGTGGACCCAAGAAGGACAGGAAGACACAATACACATGCATCAAGTGCAAGAAATACATTTGCAACACACACACAGTAAAATTCTGTCCCTCTGCCTTAATTTGTGTTCAATGGCACTTAAAAAAAAAAAATCATAAAATACTGTATGTACAGTTTGTCCTTCCAATTTGTTCATTTCAACGCAACAAACATCAATAGTGATAAACCTTGTTTCATTTATATTTGTTCATGATATCATGATTTATTCCACCAATGTTTTTTCAAACAGCGCTTTTATTAATAAATGTGATCTAGCAGAGTTAAATGGCAAATAGTAACCATGTAAGCTGTCTATATTGCTTGTAATTTAAGTCAACATCTAAGTTAAGTATTTTTACGTAAATTGTTATGGCTGTATTGTTTTAAAAACCCAATAATGTTGTGGGTCCGTCAGACCTGCGAACATTGGGTGAATAACAAAAACATGAACACCACACAAGGGTTAATAGGTACGCTTACCCTAACTCTCAACCAATTTAGTAATTGTTCAATAATCTACAGATCTAAAATGAAGGGAATTTCTTAAACTAATTTATTTTGAGTGGCTGAAGTGAAGATGAATGTGTTCCTAATCATAAATCTTCTCATGTTGCATGTAGGGCTATTACTGCCATATTAGGCACCTTTTTATTCAACAGGCTAATATGTTACGCTTGGCACTTTTTTTTTTGGCCTAACATGAAGATTTGGCAGGGAACAAAGCTAGCTCAGATCTTAATCTGTTCCCCTTCTTAACCAAGTTGATAATCTCAATGTTCTTGTTGAGTCCACCCCTATTAGCTGAGGAGAACTTAATGTATAGTTTCCTCAACCCCCTCACAAACTTGAGGTCTCGGTGCTGTACAGACAATGTGGCGTTTCCCAAGGTCATATGTCGCTACCAGTATGTTTAATAGAGATGCATAGCCTGATGATTCTCTTTTGAAGGGCTCATCTGCCATGTCTTGTCTTGAGGTTAAGTGCACTCCCCGACAATTTCCATCGCCTGTTTGTTTTTGAAATGCAGTACTGTAATAAAATCCAAACCTTCCTGTCAAGTGAATTTTTTTATGTAGGCCCTACTCCCATTGGTCAGGTGATGTAACAACGTACTGGTCGGTGGCTCAGTGCACACGGCAAGCAGAGCTAAACTCTTCAGACATTTCAGAACATGGTTCTGCTAACCTACAACATTCCAATGTCATGTGGGCTGTTCCAGCTTATAGCCGATTCCATAGAAAAAAATCTAAATCAAAGGGGCTTATTCAGCTAGAATGTAAGTTTTACTTTGCCAAATATTGGTTGAAAGCCATCTCACCGTAACTATCGGAGCACCATAATACCGTTACGCTGCATTATGTTAATATAATGCTAACTTTGATCTGTCCACACATCCTACTTACTTACTGTGTTTATGTAATTATTTCCACACTTAAGTGAATGTCAAGTACATACTCTTGTTTTAAAGGCTGGTCTGTTAACTGTTGCGGTTTCACTACCTAGCCTTTCCTTGCTCATGGTCCTTTTTATTTTGATTAATGCAATTGCATGTCAGGATGTTATGAGAACATTTGTACTGCGTCTCCCTGTGTTATGAGCACATTTGTGGGCCACATCTCATATGTTGGTGGACCTCTCTCCTTTGCCCACGCCAATCCTGGAGTTTGCACTGCTGACCCCATGAGTATGTTAAACATTAACTAACACCACTCACCTCTTTGGCATCACTACCGAACCGGTACAAAGAGAGACATTACTGCACCTGAGGGGTTGAAAGAATAAGAGAGCCACCAAAAGGAGTGTTAGGCAGAGGAGAGAGGAGAATACTATTTTTCTCACAGACCTTGGGGGATTTTGTCTGGAAACTGTATTTTCTAATTCAGAGGAAATGGATCCACAGACCCCTCTCTAGTCGCTCAGGTCAGTGCTCCTGTGTTTTACCTAGTTTGATGAAGTCTGACTTATCAATTCTATGTTTATAGTCATTTAAGGAGTTCTTGTAGTTTCTGCCTAATAGTGCCCACTGTATGTAAGGTATTCTAGCTTTTATTTTAGGAGGTGAACACTGAGCCGTTTCTTTGGGAGCTTATCTTTGTGCATTGGACTATTAAATTAGCCTGTGTTCAATCCCCGGCAATGAATGTGTGAACACAAGCTGTCGAAAGAAAAAGACCACATGGTGAGCACTGAGCACTCATTGACAGCTCCACTCCTCGGTGAATGCTTAGTGAGCCCATCTAATACTTGAATGTGAGTACCTAGCCTCTTAGGTTTTAATGGGCACGTTTTAATGTGACTCTACAGGGAAAAGTGATGGTGGCCATAGTAAAATTGAGCCTAGTCGGACATTAGCTAAAAGTGTGTCAGTTCAGTTCATTTTTCATGCACTGCAGCTGTCTGCTGGGCGTTTCATTGACGCTTTGGTTCTATACTGCAATTCTGTAATTGACAGAATTCCATTGATCTTTGCGTGACCTCTCTGCAGCTGAGTTGTCACACTGGTGTTGAAATCTGACTTGAAGAGACCCCACGTGGCTTTCCAGCAGAGGGGGCATTGTTCCCCACAGGAGAATCACTTTACTACAACATCTATATTGATGATGAGCAGCTATTTTGTTTACTAACAGTCTTAACATATGTTAACAAACAAAACGTGAAAGGGATTTGCAAGAACGGCAAAATATGAATATACTAGTCCCTTGTATTTTTGCAGTTTTGGTAAATCTCTTTCAGGTGTTTTTGAAAAAAAAATGTTTTGCTACTTTCCTAGCTCTGCTCTAAATGAGTTCAAAAATGCTGTGTCATTTGTAGAGCCCAACCGATAAATCGGTTGGCTGATATTATCGACTGATTATTAGCCTTTCACAGAAATATTTGGATCAGTCTTTATTCCACCGATAAAGCATAAATATTATATACATAGAATGAACAAATGTGCTCGTTTGCGGCTCATTGAACGTCATTCAGCCCGTAAGTCCCAACGTGACTCAGTGGGCATGGTGGTTTGACGGTGGTGCATGGTGGTTAGCTTGCGACAGCGTATTTCAATCAGTAAACAATCAAAAGTACACTTCACCAAACAAGCAGCCCTGTCATCACATGCTCACTTGGTTAACATTAGCTGACTAGCTAACCAGCAAGGTAGTTAGCCAGGCTAGCTTGCAATCTATGCTACTTATGTGAGAACACTAGACTGCTGCCAAAGTTAACGCTGACTCATCCTTCATACAATAATAACACTGTTACCGTCTGGGCCTGTTATGTTAGTGGGCTTATTTAGATTGCGCAGATAAATCATTCAGCCCATGTGCATCATTAGTAATGAGAATGTTAGCTAGCTAAATTAGAACTAAATTAAAACCAGTGGCAGGCAAGCATTTTAATGCATTAACTTTTTCAGTCATCAGTGCATGCAATTTGCAGTTGAGATATATAGCCAGTACATTTTGTATTGAATAACAGTGTAATTTAAGGTTTCAGTCATTTTTTTTGTAATGAACAGCTAGCCTGTGCTTGTCATAACACAGTACATTGTGATAACAAGCCAGAGAGAGAAAAGAGGGGATAGGAATCGCATTGGGCAATGAATGGAGGAACGTATAACACCTCACAGCACTTTCGATCAGTCGCGTTCACGTTGTCATGCTGTGTTGAGTGATTGGTGAGCTAATCGCCAGGCAATTGCTTCTCAGTCAAGAAACCTGCCTATTTTCCTTAAGTACGTAATGTCACAATTCCAAAACTCTGCGATATTTCAGAGAACAAGTTAATTAACTCACATCTCTGAAAAATATTTGTTGTACTTCTTGTTGACAAAATTCATGCTAATGTTTTTTTTTTTTTTTGAGCTAGTGCCCAATTGACTCCATACAGTCCTCGAAGGAGAGCTGTATGGAGTTGCCAGAATGCACTGCGCGTTCCATTGACGATGCATGGGAAACATACACAATGGCTGTTAATACAATGGAGTTATCTCCGAACAAGCTCTCATTGCGAGGCTGCCGTAAAGTGTTTATTTACATGACATTTGACTGTTGCAAAGCGCTAGTAAATCTACTCAATGCAAAGTGGTGGCATTATGAACCGCATGTTACAGGATTTCACTGCATAGTTTGATCTTGTGAAAAGTGCAGTTTCAGGTTTACTTTGAGACCAAGTTCAATTCATTCGTTCCTTGTTTATTAGTGTGCTTGTGGTTCTTCAGCACAAACACTTCTACATTCTTATCTACTCCCATAGATATGTATAACTTAAAGTTGTGTCTAAGAAGGTAAACTGAAGAAGTGTTTTGTATTTACTTTCATATTTATAGAGGATAAAGTTGTTTTTGGTGGTTCATGTAAACCACAAAATGTTCTTTAAATAATGTAATTGTAATGTTAAGAAAATTAATGTTATCTGTGAATCCTTTGGAGCACAATTTTGAAAAATATTTTGAAGTATTTTTTTCTTTCCACACAATCGGCAGATGTCATTTGTGATTTTTGCCTCCCTAAAATCAGTATCTGACCCAAAAATCACATTTCGGTCGGGCTCTAGTCATTTGCCTTATTTGGTTTTTGCTTGTTATTTTACACAACAATATCCTGTTTCCCAGATGTTTAAGAGTACACTACTTTTCTTTGCATTACACAGGGATGTAGTACATGCTTGTGCTCTCGTGCAGTTATTTGACTAGTTGTTTCAGCAAGGTAGGAGGATTTGCCACATCTAAACCTTTGACCAGGTATGTTATTACTGCCCTGTGGGGAACATACAAGTCATCTCTCCTTTTACCTTATCGGTCTGCCCTCCATTCTCTCTAATTGTCAGTCAAAGCTGCCTGAGTAAGATGGCTGACATATCAGTCATACTAGGAGAAACAAGTGGCTTGCTGCTCTATAAGGAAGTTCATCTCCCTCCAGCTCATCATGCACTGTGATAACCTGTCAGCCCGATAGGCCATACCGTTGGACGTGTCTCACGCTAGTTTAAATCCCAAAGGTTACAAGCCAGTCTGTTTTTGTTAACTGCTTTATGCACTTATCGGGGATATCAGAGTTCAGGCAATCATTCCCAGAGAGAGGGATTTCTTTGCTGTGGTAATCTGATTTGTGTTTCTGTCTGTGTGCATCCTCTGTTGTTGCGCCTCTGAACTTTGAACTACAGCCCTCTTGATTAAGTCAAGGCAAATGGAGGATGGGCTGAAAGCATATTTTAGAGAGGGGACAGGGTGGGAGGTTAGATTTTGTGTGGTCACAACTCTTCTAATTTGTGGTCACAAGATGACACACCTTGACCCCAGTCAGAGATACCATACTTCATCCTGTCCAGTTTCGGAGACCATAAGCACTACAGTTCTTTTTTTAGTTTGCTCTTAAATGTATCTATTAATGTAATGACAGTCTCTTACTGTTGAAGAAAATAAAATATTGATCAAAGGGAAAGTTGGCTTAGTTACTAATAATACATAGCTAGTAGAATTCAGATATACATTCCACCATGGTTGCGAGAGTGGGGTGTGGACAGTCGGCATCGTAAAGCACTGCTCAGCTCAGTTATGCTGCTATGCAAGTTTATGTTCCTGTTATTCATCCCTACGAGGCCTCGCCGAAGGGATTTGGGGCCCCCCATACCACAAGTTGTTTTTTTTCTCTCTCCCTTCTCACTTTTGTCAGCCTGCCAACAACACGGCGGCCTATTCATTTCCAGCCAATGCCGAAAACAAGGTCCAAAGTTCAGAGTCGCTGCAGCAGTGTGGATCTGGGGAACGGGATAATGTTATTTTATTTTATTCTATTGCTTTGATGAGCAAGAGAATAATATTAGTTATCCAGTTTCGGATGCCCATATCCAGGGATGCTTAGGGAAGCCTGGTGAATTCATTAGCATAATATCAGTTTGTACAGTCATCGACAAAAGTTGAGAATGACACATTAATTTCCACAAAGTTTTCTGCTTCAGTGTCTTTAGATATTTTTGTCAGATGTTACTATGGAATACTGAAGTATCATTACAAGCATTTCATAAGTGTCAAAGGCTTTTATTGACAATTACATGAAGTTGATGCAAATAGTCAATATTTGCGGTGTTGACCCTTTTTTTAATAACTCTGCAATCCGCCCTGGCATGCTGTCAATTAACTTCTGGGCCACATCCTGACTGATGGCAGCCCATTCTTACATAATCAATGCTTGGAGTTTGTCAGAATTTGTGGGTTTTTGTTTGTCCACCCGCCTCTTAAGGATTGACCACAAGTTCTCAATGGGATTAAGGTCTGGGGAGTTTCCTGGCCATGGACCCAAAATATCAATGTTTTGTTCTCCGAGCCACTTAGTTATCACTTTTGACTTATGGCAAGGTGCTCATCATGCTGGAAAAGGCATTGTTCGTCACCAAACTGTTCCTGGATGGTTGGGGGAAGTTGCTCTCGAAGGATGTGTTGGTACCATTCTTAATTCATGGCTGTGTTCTTAGGCAAAATTGTGAGTGAGCCCACTCCCTTCGCTGAGAAGCAACCCCACACATGAATGGTCTCAGGATGCTTTACTGTTGGCATAACACAGGACTGATGGTAGCGCTCACCTTGTCTTCTCTGGACAAGCTTTTTTCCGGATGCCCCAAACAATCTTAAAGGGGATTCATCAGAGAAAATGACTTTACCCCAGTCCTCAGCTGTCCAATCCCTGTACCTTTTGCAGAATATCAGTCTGTCCCTGATGTTTTTCCTGGAGAGAAGTGGCTTCTTTGCTGCCCTTCTTGACACCAGGTCATCCTCCAAAAGTCTTTGCCACACTGTGCGTGCAGATGCACTCACACCTGCCTGCTGCCATTCCTGAGCAAGCTCTACTGGTGGTGCCCCGATCCCGCAGCTGAATCAACTTTAGGAGACGGGCCTGGCGCTTGCTGGACTTTCTTGGGCGCCCTGAAGTCTTCTTCACAACAATTGGACTGCTCTTCTTGAAGTTCTTGATGATCCGATAAATGGCTGATTTAGGTGCAATCTTACTGGCAGCAATATCCTTGCCTGTGAAGCCCTTTTTGTGCAAAAAAATGATGACGACTCGTGTTTCCTTGCAGGTAACCATGGTTGACAGAGGAAGAACAATGATTCCAAGAACCACCCTCCTTTTGAAGCTTCCAGTCTGTTATTCGATCTCAATCAGCATGACAGAGTGATCTCCAGCCTTGTCCTCGTCAACACAAACTCCTGTGTTAACGAGAGAATCACTGACATGCTGGTCCTTTTGTGGCAGGGCTGAAATGCAGTGGATATGTTTTTGGGGGATTCAGTTAATTTGCATGGCAAAGAGGGACTTTGCAATCCATCTGATCACTCTTCATAACATTCTGGAGTGTTTGCAAATTGCCATCATACAAACTGAGGCAGCAGACTTTGTGAAAATGTATATTTGTGTCATTCTCAACTTTTGGCCATTACTGTACAGCTGGGCATGTGTTGAACCCTGCTTACTGTGCTCACCGTTAAACAACCATGTCTCTGCTGCAGAAGTGCCCAGGATTGATGACTTGGCCCATATGCCACCATGTGTTTTTTTGGCGTGTCATGTGTGTGCATCTCACCCAGGTCTTACCCTCGCCTGCTCCTTGTCTGCCCTCAGCTCACAAAGAATAGGAGACCGCCCACCTGCTCTTTAGCTCAATTCTGCCCCTATGATTGTTGCTTCAACAACATGCACAACAAGTGAGGCAGCACAACAAGTGAGGCAGCACGCAATGGTGCTGTGACCAGGTCTTTGTTTTTTTTTTTTGCTTGTAACTTTGGCCAGTGAAACCGCACCTTATCAGAGCGATGTGTCCATGGGGGGCGCGGTAGCCGCGGTAGCCAATCTGAACATTGTGTGTATTTTTGGGGGAAGGCTTGGGGAAGGCTTCGTTCGTCGTTGGGTTTTTATGTCTGTGACTAAATGCGACTCTCACATGGCCCCTTTCCTATGGCCCCCTATCTTAATGGTTTCTGGGTCGTTTGCTCTATGAGCGAGCGTCCGGTTAGATAACATCAGCGCTTTCTTCCCTCTTGTGTGATGTCCTGTAGCTGCACTGAGGTTGGTTGTTTCTCAGGTCAGGTCTGGAGCGACAATAGGAACAACGTGTAGTGACTGGTGACTAAACTAATCATCCTGATTAATAGTGTAATAGTTAGGTCCCTGAGTAGCAAACTCGATTGCACAGCAACGTAACATTCAACCTAGCCCAGGGCTCTAGCCTGCGACCATTTAGTCGCATTTTGCAACCCTTTGACATGGCTCTGCGAGTAAAATGTTTAATTTGTCGCATCAGTGCAGGTTACAAATTCGCTGGTCACCTCACTCAAAACCAAGGCTTGAAGTGAATTTTTTTTTGCCACTCGTTCTTTTGGACAAGTAGGAAAGATATATATATTTTTTTACTTGTCTGAAAGCTGAAGTCTCAAACCATTTTTGCTGCATTGTATGACGCAAAGAACCACTTTACAAAATACAATGCTTTACTATCCTTTTTCAATAGAACCAGACAAATGTAGGCTACACTCTGCCTATTAGGCTTGAATATGCAAAATGAGCCGTCTCAAAATACAACATTTCCCCTTTAAGGCTCTCCTGGAGGATGGTTGGACACAGTTTGAAGCCTATAAAATATTGCAACATTACAATTTACAACCAATTTTTTTTTTCTTGATAAAATAATTCCATCCAGGGCTTAATTAATGGCGTCCCGTCGTCCCTGGGACGATTACAAAAAAAAGATGGCTAAGACCAAAACACACTCTGGGACAGTTCTGGGATGACAGATCCAAAAATCATACAACCACTCCACATCCAAATATTGTAAAGCAATGAGGCTGATGCAATAGATCAGACCATTTAGCTTAAAATACTGACAGTTCTCAAAAGCTCACCACACGTGCGAGCGGTTTCATGTGATGACGATCTCTGTTAGAGGGGAGATCTAAAGATGCATCAACTGGCATGGGTTACTAATATGACTAGGATTATCATCATCTAGCATGGGTTACTAATATGACTAGGATTATCATAATCTAGCATGGGTTACTAATATGACTAGGATTATCATCAACTGGCATGGGTTACTAATATGACTAGGATTATCATCAACTGGCATGGGTTACTAATATGACTAGGATTATCATCAACTGGCATGGGTTACTAATATGACTAGGATTATCATCATCTAGCATGGGTTACTAATATGACTAGGATTATCATCATCTAGCATGGGTTACTAATATGACTAGGATTATCATCAACTGGCATGGGTTACTAATATGACTAGGATTATCATCAACTGGCATGGGTTAATAATATGACTAGGATTGTGCCTTTGGCTGCTGGACAATAAAGTAACATTGATTTGAAAACCTATAGAACATGAGAGAAATGCTGGTTTCAATGACATATGAAGTGTTTTTTTATTTTTTATATTGCCCTCAATATGTCTGTAGTTATATTTTGGCTAGGCTACTTTGAAACCAGGTAAGACATGCATCATAAAATGACATAAAACGTTGATTTTAAACAATTACGTTTATGGTTAAAGTTTCAAAATGCTGATTTGCCTCTGCCCAGATTCCATGTGGGTGACGTGTGGTGCACAAGAGGCGCTGTCCTTCACTTTCCGGTCTTGTGACTATTTGATCTGAACGAACCGTGCCTCAAGCATGTCGACAGAATCAAGTCTTTTAGACATTAATGTAAATTATCCTTCATTATATCTGGTCAAACATGACTGGCGTCTAGCCTATATTTATATAATTAAAAGTCTCATTAAAGTTTCGCTACATTTTCTGGCGCTTCGTGTCTGTGTTTTGGACATGTAGCCATTCGAACAACTTAAATCAATGTTCTTGTCTGATTTTTTTTTTTTTTTTTTTTTTTTTTTTTTTTTTTACTTGTCCAGAACAACCATTAATGTTGAACATTTGGCTTCTAAAACCATGATTTGGTCAAACCATACACCTAAATTAAAGTGCATTGATTCCTGCCATGAAAGTGCCTGCCCTGCCTCTGACTGTACCTGCTGTGATGAGAGAGCTACTCACATTCCCTCTCCCTCCCCTGTGCAATGCATTTTGAGGAAAGAAATGCATTCTTCAAAATGCAATTGTGGGAAAAACTGTTTAAAAAAAAGTTATAAAATATGCTGTTAGTTGGAGAGAGGAGTGTCTTTTCTCAACTCAATATTGTGCGATTGACACAGTTTTAAAAATCAACGTTTCAGGCATGTCTTTGAGCTGTAGAGCGTGCAAATGTTTTTGGGATATTACTGCTAGATGAATCAACTACACAGCTAACTATCAACACTATTTAAAAGTTGCCGCTCTAGCTAATGTGTTTTTTGGTCCTCAGGTCTTGAATTATCCCCAAATGAATTAGCCTATTAGCTAGTGCATAAAAACATTTAGGCAAATGGATCTCTATTGAGCAAAAAGAAAATCTAAATTCTAGAGTGCTATTTTGACAGTAGTGTATATATCAAGAATAACCTAATTGTCAACTCAAAATGTTTGATTAAAATCACTCGTAAAGGTTGAACATGTTTGGTTAAAAAAAATCTATCATACCATCTCAGGAGTCGATTTTTTAACAACAAAAATTTGCGCTGAATGCATTTTATAAGGTGATTACTAATTTAATGGGCTGGTGCCACCAACTGAGAACGTTAGTCTGGAGCCCTGACCTTTCTTTTCATTATCTTCTCAGTGTGAGACTCCAGGCAGGCGGTCGTTCACTGTCAGAGGTCTGTTGTGGAACATCAGATTTGTGATGGCAAGAACTCACAAAGAGAAGACTGGCACTGTACTACTAGTTAGTGGATGGTGCGTGCCAAGAGACCAGAAGACATATGCAGTCAAAGCAGGGTGGAGGATCCATGTTTTGTCTCCTGGCCTGCATAGATCAGATGAAACTAGCATAATATTGTTGCTTTATTGCACTTGTTCCATTTGTTTACATAAGAGCCCCCATCCAGTGAAATAGCATACATTGCTGCACCACATGTGTTGATAGTTGGGTGTTTACTGGGTCTTGTTGAGCATCTGCTCAAGGACTAAATGGCATTGACCTGACTGAGATTTGACTTCTTGCTCTATTCATTACACAGCACTGTTGGCGGGTGGATCATGTTTCGAAAGAAAGTGATTATCCCCATGTTGTGGAGAGCACAGAATTGTTTTATGGGACAACTGGCACTGTCCATGTCAGAATGACAATTAAACCAAGCTACCAGCCAAGCTAACAAAAATACAGCAGATGTTGAAAGTGCACATACACTGACAAAGACCCAGCACTATTAGGAAAGTTAGTCCTAGTTTCCATTCAGCTCTGTGTTTGGGAAGTGATGGGGCTTTAAAAGCCTGTGTTTCAATGATTGGCACAATGATGGGGAAGCCCTGGCCCAATCCTAAATCGACCCCTAAGCCCTACTCCCTATGCACTTGTGGAGATCTGAGTGGTTTTGGCAGGTGTAAGAAATATGGTAATCGTTCCATCTTGCCCTCTGATAGGCTAGGGTGTAGGGGCTTGGGTTGATTTGGGATTGGTCCTCTATCTCATATGAGACAGGCAAGTAGCAACGCTGGAATAGTCTACCGTTGGGGCAGCCTGGCTTTATATTAGGCACCTCTCTCTCTATGCAATTCTTTGCCAGTCAGACCAACAACCTAATGATTGCTTCCAGGAATAGAGAGGGACTCGCTTCGCCAGTCTGCATTATATTTTCAGCTTCCAGCTAAAGAAAAACAACTTGTTTTTCTGTTCTGGCCCTGTGGTGAGCCGTGGACGAAAGAACAAAATGCTCAAACCAACCAGTGCCTTTGTCAGCAGAGAAACAGATGACAGCTGTTCAATTATTCAAATCTTGGCTAAACCTTGTTGATTTCTCTAGTACAATGATGAATTATGTTATAGTCTGTGGTTGGCCTGATTTGATAGTGTGTCGCCCGTGTTTATCAATCAACATCATGCGTCTGCATTGAATCTCCATGCATATGTACACACACCCCTGTTACACATGGGTCATTTACTTGCTGAATAAGAATTTTATTATTGCTGTTTTTCAGTCTTATGGTTCAGAATGTGCTAGTACTGTGTATTGAGAAATGGCATGTCCTTGTTTTCTATGTATAAGGGGGTTATTGGTGTCTGGAATTTGATGGGAATGCCTAATCAGTAGGTTTGGGCGATCTATATAAAATTAATTCAAATCTATTTTTGTGCGATATTCCTAATGCCTGTAATATTTTTAATGTTTTTATGAGCTTTTGTGCTCTTGTTTTTGTGTTGTCTTTTTGGTCTCATCTCCTTTGCTCTTTCTGTGCTCTGTATACCTTCCCATTTACACCAGAGATCTGTATATAATGACAAGATGCTCATGTCTCTGCCTTAACAATGGGAGTCGTTGTCCAAAGGCGGGAAGGCAGGCAACAAGCTTAGGCCCAAAATAAGCCCATAGAAACGCATTGGGTTTATTTTGGACAGATTATAGCGAGAGTGAAACCTCTCGCTTTGCTTCTTCCTCTATGGTTTACACACAAACCAAGCCTCTGCCACTCAAAACAACAAAGATGAGCGATCACTTCTTCCTCTCTGACGAGCGATTTCAACTATTTGAATTTGAGGTTTGGCCCAACAGAATTGGTCATATGGACAAATGTTTTGAGACATTATTTTACTGTAATAGACAAGTTAACCTTTTCTATCGATAACCTATATATGTCTCAACTCTTCAAATTGCTAGCAGAGCAGACACTACTAAAATGAGACTATCAGTGAACACTGATTCTGGAAAATAAATGCTCAGTTTGTCGCGTGCATCCTTGTGGTACCACGTGCTGCTAGCAGCTTTTTATCTGAAGACCGTTGTACTAGCTGTCTAGTCTGTGTTTTTATACATGTGCAACAATAAACACAATTATAAGGAATTGGCAACTCATTCTGCGAAATAAGGTAGGCCACTTGATTTTAACATCTGAACAAAGTGGACAACTGGACAAGCTAACATGCTGTTCAAACCGTTAGGGACGGACCAAAGGGTGTGTTTCATATCAATTCTAAGTTGGCTAAACTTGAAATATAACGATTAGCTGGTTACTCACTAGCAGGTGGTCTTGTGCTTGAGGTTGTTTTATATACTGAGCTGAAATAAAAGATCCCAGACATTTTCCACAAAAAAAAGCGTACCAACTGTAAAAAACTCGTCATCCTCACCAGGGTCTTGACCTGACTGCAGTTTGGCGTTGTAATCTACGTCAGTAGGCAAATGCTCACCTTTGATGGCCACTGGCATGCTGAAGAGGTGTTCTTCACGGATGATTCCCATTTCAACTGTACTGTGCTGTGGTGTATGGGTGAGGGGTTTGCTGATGTCGATGTTGTGAACCGAGTGGTGGGGACTAGTAATGGCCAGGCATAAGCTACAGACAACAAACACAAGATCCTGAGGCCCATTGTCGTGCCATTCATCTTTTTGTTTTTTTTATTTTACCTTTATTTAACTAGGCAAGTCAGTTTAGAACAAATTCTTATTTTCAATGACAGCCTAGGAACAGTGGGTTAACTGCTTGTTCAGGGGCAGAACGACAGATTTGTACCTTGTCAGCTCAGGGATTCGAACTTGCAACCTTTCGGTTACTAGTCCAACGCTCTAACCACTAGGCTACCCTGCCGCCATCACCTCATGTTTCAGCATGAAAGTGCATGGCCCCATGTCACAAGGATCTGTACACAATTCCTGGAAGCTGAAAATGTCCCGGTTCTTCCATGGCCTGCATACTCACCAGACATGTCACGCATTGAGCATGTTTGGGATTCTCTGGATCGATGTGTACAACAGCGTGTTCCAGTTCTGGCCAATATCTAGCAACTTCGCACAGCCATTGAAGAGGAGTGGGCCAACATTCCACAGGCCACAATCAACAGCCTGATTAACTCTATACGAAGGAGATGTTTGCATGAGGCAAATCTTAAGGTATCTGTGACCGACATGCATGTCTCTATTCCCAGTCATGTGAAATCCATCGATTTAGGGCCTAATGACTTCATTTAAATTGACTGATTTCCTTATTTGAACTGTAACTCTCAAGTCTTTGAAATTGTTAAATGTTGCGTTTTATATTTTTGTTCAGTGTAATACCCGTGTTCATTTTATATAGCCTCATGCTTATTCGTAGAAGTTACGCATGGTTCTGGTTATATTTGTAACAAAACGAGCATTTTTATAGACTCTTAAAAACCAGATCAGTGAATATTGAAAAAAATAGCATGTTAAAATGATAAAATTATTACTGGATCTCGTGGTTGTGGAAGGCTTGGGCCTATATTTAGCATCACAAGCCCAGAATTAATTTGATTATTGGTGACTGTTTGAAATGCTGTGTATTTTACCAGTATAGCAATGTTTATTTAGAGAACAGTTAAAAAACAAGATGCATGTTGTGAATCACTCTTAAGTTGAGAGGTGATTTTTAGGCCATATCACCCTGCCCTGCTAATCCGGGTGAATGGATTTATCCCACGTTTTTGCCTTTTAACATTTTAGTTATTTATCAGATGCTCTTATCCAGAGCGATTTACAGTAGCAGTTAAGGTTACGTGCCTTGCTCAAGTGCACATCGACAGATTTTTCACCTAGTCGGCTTGGGATTCAAACCAGTGACCTTTTTGTTACTGGCCCAGCGCTCTTAACTGCTACACTACCTGCCTGGACCTGTTCCCAGTTCCCTACTCCATCCTCTAATGCAGGGATCAACTACATTCAGCCACATTTAAAAAAAAATTATTGTGCGGATGGTCAGCGGTCAGAACATGATTACAAATAATAAATGCTATAAAATTTTACTAAAACATTTCACATCTTTCTTACATTTATATTCAATCCCATCTCTAATTATGCTTGGGGATACATTGGAACATATTATGAAAATGTAAAACCACTTGGAGCTCATTTGCTGGTGTTTTCAGTCTAAAATCCCCCACAGGCCAAATTCAGCCCGCGGGCCACCAGTTGGGGAACCCTACAGGCAGGCTAAACCCTGTCTGGCCATGTGACTGACTGACTGACCTCTCACGCCCCGTCAATCTCTTCCCGGTTCTCTTTTCTTTTGGTCCAGCTTTCTGTTCTGTGTTAGATCTGCTTCATCCTCCTGGGAGGTCCCTAATTCCTATATGTAACACCACTAATAGGATATAATGTCTCTCTGCTCTTCTCTCTCCATACAATGCTAGAGGATCTTTGGCTGTCAAAGGAAATTAGTCAGAGTGAGATTGAAAAGGGGTTTGGGTGTGTTACCTCTGGTGTGCATTACTCCAGTTTTTTTTCATTGACAGGGACAAATGGCGTTAACTCACTACAGAGCCAATAACAGGAACAATCATTGGGCTGTTTCTTGTCTTGTGGCTTATGATGATTTCTTCAACACCTGTCTCTATAATTTGAGTTGCAACACATGCAACCTGTCTGATACAGCCTTGCTCTCACACATGGGAAGGATGGACTGCACCAGACCACTGCTAACCAAACACACCCTCTCCTCTCTCATTGCAGTGATGGAGACCATGGCTGTGAGCACGTCTGTGGTGGGGCCTGATGAGTTTGACCGCAACGCGCCGCGGATCTGTGGCGTCTGTGGAGACAAGGCCACAGGCTTCCACTTCAACGCCATGACCTGTGAGGGCTGCAAAGGCTTCTTCAGGTGGGTACTGACCAGGACAGGTACACTATGCATGGGATGGTTTTGCTGGAGGGTCCAGTTTGACTTGAAACAGAAAGGGTTATCTTGAAAGGGTTGTCTATTTCCGGTTGCTTGCCCTAATGAACACAATGTAGTGGAGTAGTCTGTGGGGCTCCAGGGCTTATTATGGCTCAATGTTTCCCACACAGCGGAGGACATACCACACTGTCCGGGAATAAAAACAATGTAGTTTATTAGGCAATATTGAAATGATCTGACAGCCTCCGATCCAAGCCAAACTAAAGTGCTGTCCATATGGAAGCTTATTATCTGGAATCTTTTTAAAGCTAGAGCAAGCTGGTCTTTTGAGCGGGAACGGGAGAATGTATTTTTGTTTAATGACAAGGAATAGGCCGAGAGGGTGTAACTTTATTAATGTGGCCTAGAGACTGTAGGCAATTAAGGTCACAGTTATGAAAACTTAGGACACTAAAGAGGCCTTTCTACTGACTCTGAAAAACACCAAAAGAAAGATGCCCAGGGTCCCTGCTCATCTGCATGAACATGCCTTAGGCATGCTGCAAGGAGGCATGAGGACTGCAGATGTGGCCAGGGCAATAAATTGCAATGTCCGTACTGTGAGACGCCTAAGACAAGGAGACAGGACGGACAGCTGATCGTCCTCGCAGTGGCATACCACGTGTAACAACACCTGCACAGGATCGGTACATCCGAACATCACACCTGCGGGACAGGTACAGGATGGCAGCAACAACTGCCCGAGTTACGCCAGGAATGCACAATCCCTCCATCAGTGCTTAGACTGTCCGCAATAGGCTGAGAGAGGCTGGACTGAGGGCTTGTAGGCCTGTTGTAAAGGCAGGTCCTCACCAGACATCACCGGCAACAACGTCGCCTATGGGCACAAACCCACCGTCGCTGGACCAGACAGGACTGACAAAAAGTGAGGCGAAAAGACGAGTCGCGGTTTTGTCTCACCAGGGGTGATGGTCGGATTCGCGTTTATCATCGAAGGAATGAGCGTTACACCAAGGCCTGTATTCTGGAGCGGGATCAATTTGGAGGTGGAGGGTCCGTCATGGTCTGGGGTGGTGCATCATCAGACTGGGCTTGTTGTCATTGCAAGAAATCTCAATGCTGTGCGTTACAGAGAAGACATCCTCCTCCCTCATGTAGTACCCTTCCTGCAGACTCATCCTGGCATGACCCTCCAGCATGACAATGCCACCAGCCATACTGCTCATTCTGTGCGTGATTTCCTGCAAGACAGGAATGTCAGTGTTCTGCCATGGCCAGCAACGAGCCCAGATCTCAATCCCATTGAGCACGTTTGGGACCTGTTGGATCGGAGCGTGAGGACTTTTGCCATTCCCCACAGAAATGTCCGGGAACTTGCAGGTGCCTTGGTGGAAGAGAGGGGTAACCTCTCACAGCAAAAACTGGCAAATCTGTTGCAGTCCATGAGGAGGAGATGCACTGCAGTACTTAGTATCTAGTGTGGCCACCAGCTGCATTGACTGTTACTTTTTGACCCCGCCTTTGTTCAGGGACACATTATTCCATACATGTCTGTGGAACTTGTTCAGTTTGTCTGTTGTAGATTCTTATGTTCATACAAATATTTACACATGTTAAGTTTGCTGAAAATAAACGCAGATGACAGTGAAAGGATGTTTATTTTTTTGCTGAGTTTATATGCCAGGTTGATTTGATTGCCAGGTCGCAATTGTAAATGAGAACTTGTTCTCAACTTGCCTACCTGGTTAAATAAAGGTAAAATAAAATAAATAAATAAATGGATTAGAGAAAGTTCCTACAAGAAAGAAGGAATAATGCCAGACATCTCAGTGTTGTTCTCATTAAACTCAACCATTAACTCTTAAGTCAGCTGTCCTCTCATGTCTGTCGTTCCCAATTTGTTATTTTGGAGAAAGGTGGGAACAATAGGGACTCAAATACTTATCTATGGGTGTTTTATTTATGCTTTTGGTGTGTTAATCTATTTCTGAACTTTGTGTGTGTGTATCTACCTGTGTGTGTGTGTGTGTGTGTCTACCTGTGTGTGTCTACCTGTGTGTGTCTACCTGTGTGTGTCTACCTGTGTGTGTGTGTGTGGGGGGCTTGTTGTAAATGGGAGGCTGTATGAAAAAACAACAAATTCCTTCAAAGTAGATTTTTGATTTTTCAACGCCGATACCGATTATTGGATGACCAAAAAAAGCCAATACTGATTAAATCTGCCAAATTTAAAAAAAATGTATTTATTTGTAATAATGACAATTACAACAATACTGAATGAACACTTATTTTAACTTAATATAATACATAAATAAAATCAATTTTGCCTCAAATAAATAGTTGAACATGTTCAATTTGGTTTAAATAATGTAAAAACAAAGTGTTGGAGAAGAAAGTAAAAGTGCAATATGTGCCATGTAAGAAAGCTAACGTTTAAGTTCCTTGCACAGAACATGAGAACTCTACTTCAAAGGGCACGCTGCGTGACTGCTCATGATATGTTTTTTCTGTGAGAGGGGTAGTGTGTCTTTCTTATTCCGTTTGTATGTCTGCAAATGTAATCCAGTTGAGTAATAATCCCATCTGCCTCCATTTTGCAAAAGAAATCCAGTGTTTTTAATGTCTCTGTGTATATTTGAACGTGTCAGTGAGCCAGGTTTCAATATCTCTGTCTCGCTGTCCCCACCAGACGCAGCATGAAGCGTAAGGCCAGTTTCACCTGCCCCTTCAACGGCAGCTGCACCATCACCAAGGACAACCGACGGCACTGCCAGGCCTGCCGGCTCAAACGCTGCGTGGACATCGGCATGATGAAGGAGTGTGAGTGCTCAGAGACTGATTGCTAAATGGTCATAAATACAGTAACTTCAGCACTTTAAGTGCTAGGCTCATGCTGGCTAAAGACTACATCATATAGGCCTAATGTAAAAAAGCAGTACAGTGTACTGTACAAAATGTTAGTAGAATCTGTTTTACTGTACATTCATGCATAGTCATTGTTGCCTGGACATGCTCTTTATGTTTTAGATATCTGTATTTTTTACCTGTTTCAGGAAACTAGGCGTATGTCACTACTTCACACGAGAGCCATTTGAACATAATCTTAATTTTTTTAATCAAAATGTCTTTTTTGGCAGATATGCCTTCTGGAACATGTGAACTTTCATGTGCCTTAATAACGAACTTGTATGCCATCAGTAAATACGAATAAAATTACTTAATTACAAGCCTAGTTGGTTTAGCCACAGAAAAAGGAAGTAACCTTCCCGCTAGCCATGATTGGCTGAGATAATGAGTGGGCTGGACATGCCGAGAGATGAGTTCGGATTGGTCTGCCATATAGCACGCTTCTGTCTATTTGAGCTGGTCAGTATGTGTAGGTAATCACGTCTAACGCTGGTTTTAATTTTTAGGACACTAAAAGTTTACATAGTAGAACTGCATAAGTGTTGCTCTCCATTTTCTGGAGGACCGAGTTTTGAAATCAGTGGAATTAGTTTGATAGCTAAGGAGATGAAGAACACCTGTCTCCGGATTACATCTTCAAACTAAGGGCAACCTTGGAATCTGTAACAGGAAGAGGCGTCCATCCATGATAGTCTAGCTAGCTACATTTTCAGATTTTAGACATTTCAAATTTTGACAGAATTTTCTTTCGAGTTAGTGTACTGTTAGCTGACTCGCTAGCTAACGTTACGTGTATGATCTTGTTATTCGTATCTGAGCCATTTTGTTTGGCTAGTTATAGCCTAATGTTGTCTAGCTAACACTGAACCTGGTTTGTTAGCTACTTGCAGATTCATGCAGGGTAGTAACGTCATGAGTTGGGATTATGGTTAATTGTTTACCTAGCTAGCTACATGTCTTAACAAAATACTCCACTATGCAAGTAACGATTTCAGGTGCTTTTGTAAATTCAGTCTTGCCATCTACTTTGATTTCAGAGCACTCTTGTCTGACTGTGCCAGAGCGCAGAATAACTGATGAATTTATGAACGCTCAACACTCGTTGAATATGACTGGTGTCAGTAAGCGTCCAGCAAAAAATAATAATTAAATTGTTGGCAGCAGCACAGTTAGTCACCAATGCTCTGGATAACATGAAAACAGCCTAACCAGCTCTGCTAGGGCAAGTAAAGTGGTCAGAGTGGGGTGTTCTCTCATTTGTGTCTGGAAGTAGCTAGCAAAGTAGCCAATGTTAGCCAGTTAGCTTGGGTGCTTGACTGCCGTTGTGAGGTCAGAATGCTCGGATCACCTCATCAAATGTTGTCCAGTGTTCGCTCTGAAAGCTCTGACAGCACATTTGCAGCCACCATCGCTCGGGATAACATAAAAACAGCCTAGCTCTGCTAGGGTGAGTAATGTTAAGTGAGCTGTTCTCTCATTTGTGTCTGGAAGTCATTAGCCAGTTAGCTTGGGTGCTTGACTGCTGCTGTTAGTACAGAACGCTTGTGTCAACCCTTAAAGATGGGTCAGGCTAAAGCTTAAGAGGGTGTGAACGATGGTGAATGGGTGAAGACAAAGAAGCGCTCTCCAGTTGGTACCAAAACGTTCAAAGGTCATTTTCTCAAAAGTGAAGATACAAGTTTAGCAACTTTCAAAGCAGAATTACTTCTCCATTGTTCCTCAAATATATTGTATGATTTACCATTTTGTAGCTCTCTGTGTCTGCTTTTATCCAATGTAAAAACACTTTATAATTTTGCTACACAAGATTAAATCAAGGCGGTCGGTCACATTTAGGTTGCATTCAGCCAGAAAATAGACCAGGGCTGTACTATTTTACATTCTGTACTGTATTAGAAAATATGTGGTGGTTTCAGAATATTTAGACAAATTTACTGGCTAAGTCATATTAATCCTGCTTTATGAAATACCCTCCACTTTACTGTGCCGGAACACCAACAAATCCGCATGGTTATGAAAATAGACAAGTTGTGCATTTTGAAGTGACAAAGAGAGAAGGGGAAAGAGTGGGAGAGAAATAAAGACCAGTCCAACAATGATACTCTTTCTCCTGCCCGTTACACAATGGTCCGATACAGAGTGGTGCTGCTGTCCTGTAGCCTAGCCTGCAAACAGTCACAACCCTAAATGAGCCCCCTGGAAAATAAAGAGGATTCAAACCACTAAAATGGCCTCTATGTCTGCACAAGTGCTATAGCTTCAGGCCATGGGGTCATGGATGAGGAGGGAGCTGCCTGGCGCTGCATGCCCCAGTCATGTGGACCTCACTCATGTAAAAAACGATGTGGTATGAAACATTTCAGGCAGAGGTCTGGCACAGAATGAGACTTGCGATTGGATGAGCATGGTGACTGAGCAATTGTCGAGCTGTGCTAAGCTTGATGTGGATACAATCTGAGGCGGTTATTTAAAGTGTTAAAATGTTGATCTTCTATAAATGTTGCCTGTTGGTCCTCTTTTTTGGACTGCTACAGTTACGGTATGTGTCTCATTTAGCACTGTATGTACACATTAATAAATCAGGTTTTTGTGTGTTAATGACGGTTGACATTGATGAACCATGGGTGTAGTCTTAACACTGTAATTGGTCAATCCGAGCCTCGCCCCTAAAGATTTTTTGTTGCTTCTTCAAAGCGCTGCTGCCATGCTGAGGATCCAGCCACATTGTCCGCAGTTGTTAGTGTTAGTGCCAAGACAACAGAGCAGGCCTGCCCACTCGGCGCAGCCTGCCAAATCAGTGAGCAGTACACAATTACTCATGCTCCCTTAAGCTGCAGGGTTGCCAGGAATAGCGCCTCTGTGCTCATTCTGCATGGAGGTGCCTCCTACCTTACTTTCTCTGAGTAATAGAGGGATTGTAGTAGTTGTGGTGATATTAACAATATCCTGACCCAGAGTATAAACACCCTAGAGTCGATGTCCGCGCCCCGAGAAAATAGTTTAAATCTTCTGTTTGGGAACATTTTGGCTTCACAGATTACAATGGCGATGGACAGAGTTGTGGATAAAACGTTAACTGAATGTCGCCATATCCTATGCAGTGGCTTGTTGTCGGCCACTCACAAGTCAAAGCGAAACTACAGTCATAGAGCCTCCCTATGTGGCAAAGCAAGTTGCAAGATTATCTAATCAATGGAAAATGGAATTCAAATGAAGGATATGCTACAACAACCAAGAGCCAACAGGTACGCTGCTACTTGATAATTTGAATAGAGGTGTTATTTGGATCTGTAGGACAGGGAGAAAGCACATGATGCCTTAGTTAGCCTAGCTAGCTAGCTTCTCTCAGTTTGATGCAGTCAAAACAGGTACCACATAATCATATTGAATGATAAATACACTAGCTGTGACAAACTAGAAGTTAGTACACTAGCACAAGTTTGGTTGGTTGCTGTCTCTCCCTCATCCTTACTCCTGTATCACTTGCTCACATTACTCACACCACAAGGCCCCTCCTACACCTGCTAGAGGGTCTGTCCCTCACACTTTATCAGCTCTGTTAATAAAGTCGCTTACAAATTCACATCGTTGCTGCTTCCCTCACTCTGACCAAGTCTCTCTTGCCTTCTCTCCTCTTTCTCCCCCTCTTTCTCTCTGCTGTCCTTCTCTTTCACTCTCCTTTCACCTTTCTCTCTACTCTTGCTCTCCTTTTCCCTCCTATATCCTTCTCCCTCTCTGCTCTCTTACTCCTTTGCTCTCCTTTCCTCTCTCCTTTTGTTTCTCCTATTTATACTTCTTTCTCTCCTCATTCCCTCGTTCTTTCTCCCGCTCCTTCCTCTTTCTCGCTCTACTTCTCCCGTTTCTCTCGCCTTCTCTCCTCCCTCTTTTCTCTCTGCTCTCTCCTTGCTCTCTTCTCATATTTCTCTCTTGCCTTCTTTCTCTCTCCTTTCTCTCCTTCTCCTTTCTTTTTCTCTTTCTCTCTTGCCTTCTCCTTTCTCTTCTTCTTCTCCTGTCTTTCACACTCCTCTCCTTTCTTTCACTCTCCTTACTATCTCCTCTTTCTCTCACCTTCTCTCTCCTTCTTTTGTTCTTTCTTAATCCTCTCTCTCACCCTGCAGCACAGTCCTCTGCCATGTCGATCCAGGCATGAGGCTAATGAATAAATGTGAACAATTTTGTGGTAAACAGCTCGATTTTCTGGCCTCCGCTGTCTCACACTTTACCGCTGTGCCATCCAAACAAAAAGGCACTGTGAAATACTATCCAGACAGCACAGCAGACTATTGCTGGTGAACTCTGGGAAATTACCACACGCTTGCCTGGCTGCGGCAGTGGTCCTTCTGACTATGTCATGCTAGATGGGCTACTCGGTGTCCCATTCTGGCCTGATGTCAGCCAGGCAGCAGTAGTAAAATAAGATTCTATCATAGAGTAAAGCTGGTCCAACTCTAGTTCTGAACAGTGTTACTGTATGTTGTTGCCATTGTTGATAATCCTTAAATATGGCAATAGATTAAATAAAATGTTTAGCCGCAGTGGACTAGTCCAAAAGCTAGCATATAACACAAACCAGATGCCTGGTTGTGGTTAGTCAGCTCCTAAAGTGTTTTGGTTTTATCACCTACATCATGTACGTTTCCTTCAATCTGCTGTTCAGTGAAGACTATTGGCAAGTGATGAACATAATGTATTTGACCACAGCTGCTGTTAATGGCAGACAAACTTGATTTAGCAGGAAT
Source organism: Oncorhynchus mykiss (assembly GCF_057628025.1). Classification (NCBI taxonomy): domain Eukaryota; kingdom Metazoa; phylum Chordata; class Actinopteri; order Salmoniformes; family Salmonidae; genus Oncorhynchus; species Oncorhynchus mykiss. The sequence continues at coordinate 60,134,392 of NC_143030.1, read as the reverse complement.
TCCATCTGTCCATGTGTGAAACAGGCAACATTTGTTTTACTGTTGCGTAATACATTTTCTGACATGGGTGGTAAAAAGCCATTTTTTGCTAATGAAGTATGCAGGAGTTTGTAGAAAACATCAGGCATGACAAGATTGCCCTGCCATGAAGATGATTCCCATTTTGTGATGGGGGGGGAATCGATAGTTGCATATTGGGGTATTATTTTTGACGATATATTGTATCGTTTTGACAATCACAATATAATTTTTGCGCTAGTTGGCTGTACCTGCAACAAAACTCCCATATTTTTCCTTCATAGAGAGCCAATTTGTTTTCAGCCCTTTTATTTCCATGACTGAGAGACTCGTTTTCTCATGTTGTATCTTGTCCATGTGCAGCACACATATGGTGTTTGGAATATCAAATAAAATGTTATTAGTCACATGCATCGAATATAACCATACAGTGAAATGCTTACTTATGAGCTCCTAACCAAAAATGCAGCTTTAAAAAATACGGATAAGAAATTAAAGTAACAAGTAGTTCAAGAGCAGCAGAATCGCAATAAAATAACAGTATTGAATCGCAATCCACATAGAATCGTGAGAATCGCAATATATATATCGGCACCTAAGTATAGTGATATCATGAGGTCCCTGACATTTCTCAGCCCTATTCACATTCAGGAAAGGATTTTAGCTTTTTATTGCTAGTTATTTACAGTTATTTAGCAGTTAGTCTGTCTGATTATTTGTATCATCATTGAAACTAAAATTAGCTTTTAGTTTCTATTTATTTACTAGTGTGTAGTAAAGCTGTCCCTGACTATATATGTATACACTGTCTATATCCTGGGCAACCTAGAGTAGTTTGTTCTTTCGACCAATCGCTTGATTTACATTTTTAAACGTTATTGTTCCCTATATAGACACACCCTATGTGTTTTAATAAAATAACTTATATTGTCATTGCCAACTATGTTAAAATAGCCTACATAAAGCCAACAATAATTAACCTTGCAACCTGCAGGTAGAAAATATCCTGGTAAAAACATTGGCTACACATGGCCTGAAACAGAACTTGGGTCTGGCCTGAAGCTGGCACGAGCAAACTTGCAACATTTGTATAAAATATTCTGGGCCCTCAGTTTCCTGCCCAGTGAGCTCTAGACATAGGCTATTTGTGCCAGGGATAAGAAGTAATCAGGTAGGCCTATTTTATGACGTTTCCACCAGATAAGAGCAATACCTTTTTCTCCTTTCACGCCGAGTGGTTACCAAGAGAGCTGGTAAGATATTTCAGATATCAGATCCCCAAATGGGCACACATTTGTGCGCAAGCCAGGTGGCCTGGGCATACTTCTATGCATAATCCGCTGCGTGTCCTTACTCAACATTGACAGGAGCACCACAAACAAAAGTCTGACTATATTGACAACTCCTAAATGGAATGAAATAAACCAACTTGCTCCTCACAAGTGTAGCCTAGGTTGTGCGGTCCTCGAACAACGTGTTCACTCTGACAATGACAACGGTAAAAGACTAATAATATATTGAACGCATTAACAGAAATCAAATCAAATCAAATTTTATTTGTCACATACACATGCAGATGTTAATGCGAGTGTAGCGAAATGCTTGTGCTTCTAGTTCCGACAATGCAGTAATAACCAACAAGTAATCTAGCTAACAATTCCAAAACTACTACCTTATAGACACAAGTGTAAGGGGATAAAGAATATGTACATAAAGATATATGAATGAGTGATGGTACAGAGCGGCATAGGCAAGATACAGTAGATGGTATTGAGTACAGTATATACATATGAGATGAGTATGTAAACAAAGTGGCATAGTTAAAGTGGCTAGTGATACATGTATTACATAAAGATGCAGTAGATAATATAGAGTGCAGTATATACGTATACATATGAGATGAATAATGTAGGGTATGTAAACATTATATTAGGTAGCATTGTTTAAAGTGGCTAGTGATATATTTTACATCATTTCCCATCAATTCCCATTATTAAAGTGGCTGGAGTTGAGTCAGTGTGTTGGCAGCAGCCACTCAATGTTAGTTGTGGCTGTTTAACAGTCTGATGGCCTTGAGATAGAAGCTGTTTTTCAGTCTCTCGGTCCCAGCTTTGATGCACCTGTACTGACCTCGCCTTCTGGATGATAGCGGGGTGAACAGGCAGTAGCTCGGGTGGTTGTTGTCCTTGATGATCTTTATGGCCTTCCTGTGACATAGGGTGGTGTAGGTGTCCTGGAGGGGATGTAGTTTGCCCCCGGTGATGCGTTGTGCAGACCTCACTACCCTCTGGAGAGCCTTACGGTTGTGGGCGGAGCAGTTGCCGTACCAGGCGGTGATACAGCCCGACAGGATGCTCTCGATTGTGCATCTGTAGAAGTTTGTGAGTGCTTTTGGTGACAAGTCAAATTTCTTCAGCCTCCTGAGGTTGAAGAGGCGCTGCTGCGCCTTCTTCACAATGCTGTCTGTGTGGGTGGACCAATTCAGTTAGTCTGTGATGTGTACGTCAAGGAACTTAACTTACTACCCTCTCCACTACTGTTCCATCGATGTGGATAGGGGGTGTTCCCTCTGCTGTTTCCTGAAGTCCACAATCATCTCCTTAGTTTTGTTGACGTTGAGTGTGAGGTTATTTTCCTGACACCACACTCCGAGGGCCCTCACCTCCTCCCTGTAGGCCGTCTCGTCGTTGTTGGTAATCAAGCCTACCACTGTTGTGTCGTCCGCAAACTTGATGATTGAGTTGGAGGCGTGCGTGGCCACACAGTCGTGGGTGAACAGGGAGTACAGGAGAGGGCTCAGAACGCACCCTTGTGGGGCCCCAGTGTTGAGGATCAGCGGGGTGGAGATGTTGTTGCCTACCCTCACCACCTGGGGGCGGCCCGTCAGGAAGTCCAGTACCCAGTTGCACAGGGCGGGGTCGAGACCCGGGGTCTCAAGCTTGATGACGAGCTTGGAGGACACTATGGTGTTAAATGCCGAGCTGTAGTCGATGAACAGCATTCTCACATAGGTATTCCTCTTGTCCAGATGGGTTCGGGCAGTGTGCAGTGTGGTTGAGATTGCATCGTCTGTGGACCTATTTGGGCGGTAAGCAAATTGGAGTGGGTCTAGGGTGTCAGGTAGGGTGGAGGTGATATGGTCCTTGACTACTCTCAAAGCACTTCATGATGACGGAAGTGAATGCTACGGGGCGGTAGTCGTTTAGCTCAGTTACCTTAGCTTTCTTGGGAACAGGAACAATGGTGGGAACATTGAAGCATGTGGGAACAACAGACTGGGATAGGGATTGATTGAATATGTCCGTAAACACACCAGCCAGCTGGTCTGCGCATGCTCTGAGGGCGTGGCTGGGGATGCCGTCTGGGCCTGCAGCCTTGCGAGGGTTAACACGTTTAAATGTTTTCCTCACGCCGGCTGCAGTGAAGGAGAGTCCGCATGTTTTGGTTGCAGGCCGTGTCAGTGGCACTGTATTGTCCTCAAAGCGGGCAAAAAAGTTATTTACTCTGCCTGGGAGCAAGACATCCTGGTCCGAGACGGGGCTGGTTTTCTTTTTGTAATCCGTGATTGACTGTAGACCCTGCCACATACCTCTTGTGTCTGAGCCGTTGAATTGAGATTCTACTTTGTCTCTATACTGACGCTTAGCTTGTTTGATTGCCTTGCGGAGGGAATAGCTACACTGTTTGTATTCGGTCATGTTTCCGGTCACCTTGCCCTGATTAAAAGCAGTGGTTTGCGCTTTCAGTTTCACGCGAATGCTGCCATCAATCCACGGTTTCTGGTTTGGGAATGTTTAAATCGTTGCTATGGGAATGACATCTTCAACGCACGTTCTAATGAACTCGCTCACCGAATCAGCGTATTCGTCAATGTTGTTGTTTGATGCAATACGAAACATATCCCAGTCCACGTGATGGAAGCAGTCTTGGAGTGTGGAATCAGATTGGTCGGACCAGCGTTGAACAGACCTCAGTGTGGGAGCTTCTTGTTTTAGTTTCTGTCTGTAGGCGGGGATCAACAAAATGGAGTCGTAGTCAGCTTTTCCGAAAGGAGGGCGGGGCAGGGCCTTATATGCGTCGCGGAAGTTAGAATAGCAATGATCCAAGGTTTTTCCAGCCCTGGTTGCGCAATCGATATGCTGATACAATTTAGGGAGTCTTGTTTTCAGATTAGCCTTGTTAAAATCCCCAGCTACAATGAATTACCGTAACCAAACAAACATTGTAGATTAGAAAATTATAGGAACGGTCGATGTTGGTGTGCCATCCCCGCGGCCTCCACAATGGATTAGTCCATTGAGACAGGCGTGGATCAGACGGGTGTCTTGTGTCCCATTAAAAAAAATATATACAGTACCAGTCAAAAGTTTAGACACCTACTCATTCAAGTGTTTTTCTTTATTTTGACTATTTTCTGCATTGTTGAATAATAGTGAAGACATAAACTATGAAATAAGACACATGGAATCATGTTGT